>NC_041046.1:3778865-3798865 GCF_900634775.1 Gouania willdenowi
TTCCACTTTGTTAGCAAACCATGTTAGCATGCTAGCATTTATTCACGTGAAATACCATTATGTAACAGTATATAAATAATAGGACACATTGTGGCTAATATACCTGCAACAATCTGCTAGCTACAGCGACTGGTGAGTAAATGTTAATCAAGCTCTGCAGTGAACCTGAACCGTCAATAAAATCACACATTAAAGTCATTAATCAGATCAATCAAAGCAGTTTGTAAAGCTCCTTTTCTCCTCTCTAGGTAAATGAACAATCTACATTCTAATTCTATCAGATCAGATCAGATCAGATCAGATCAGATCGTATGGCTGTGCTTTCCGTTTAGATGACCTGAATAAACCTGAATAAACAATAGTCGTATTTTTCCTCCTTCCTTTAAAGGGACTTGAGATCATCCTGTATTTGAACCATAAACGTTTCCTATTGAATATTTATGATTTCACTTCAACGTTGAGGAAACAAACGACCACGTGTTGCAGAAGTTTTTAAACTAGGGTGACCAGACGTTTACCAGAGACAGTCCTGGTTCTCAGAGTCACGTTTCACATCCATTTCCCCCCAAAACATAGATTTGTCCCGTTTTTTCACAGTTCAGTCCTGTTTGTCCCGTTTATTAAGGAAAAAAAGACCTTGAACGCATATTTAGCTTAAAAACGTGATCTCTGTGGACAATGAGCTGTCAATCACTACCGTTGCCATAGTAACACAACATAAACCAATTAAGGATGCACCGATCGATCTGCAATGTTTTCAGCTGATCTAAAGGAAGTGATATCATTTAATATTTTAGACACAAGGCTCTAAACATTTCATTTATATTTCAGATAATTACCTCATGTGTAAATAAAACAACACATTTGTATTGTTTCATGGATATTGTTCAATGTTTTACAATAAATAAGATTGGAACATTAGAGCTGTATGTTCAGTTATTAAAAAAAAAATGGTAATCGGCTGGTCAGGCTTTTAAAAACATTGGTGCACCCTGAAAACCAATGAATAGGTTCAAAAGCCTTCCACGCGTTTACAACTCGATGCTGATTGGTCGATGGCATTGACTCATGTTTTCTCCTTCAACATAACAAAAAGAAAAACAAGTTTGTTTAATTATTCAAAACAATTTTATGTTAACTTAAAATATTGCTTTATTATTTTACTGATGGTCACTTTTAATGTGGTTCAGTCGTTGCAATAATACATTTCATCAGAAAGGAAGTGATCAGAAATGTAATTTATCTGACCTTTTACATTGCAAATAAAAGCATATGGTTTATTTTGAAAATCTGTCGACTTCTTTGGTTAGATTATTGTCCTGGTTTTGAGTTTTAAAAATCTGGTCTCCCTATTTTAAATAATCAGGCAGCTAAATGCTAACAGCTAAATGCTAAAAGCTAAAACGTTAAAACAAGTGAAACTTTTCAAAGCTGTGCTCTGATGTGTGTGTGCTGCTGTAACCTGTGGCTGTTTTCCTTTGATGATCAGAGATAATAACAGTTTGTGCCTTTGATGATTTCTACATGTAATCATGCTGGAAATCAAACATCTAACGATCATCTCAATGGCTTAACGACTGTTGAGGAGTTCTACAGGAAAGGAAACGTGACATCAGAGTCATCCTGGAACAAAGCCACCTGTGACCCTGTGTTCAGACGCAGTTAGTGTGTGAGTTGGGCCGTGAGCGAGGCTGCTGGGGTGTGTTCCGCTCTCTCATGGTCAGTCGCTTGCCCTGCTCCTCCTTCATGAACAGCTCCACCATCAGGATCTTCTCCTTGTGCATCTGGAGGCTGATGTCCTTAGGAATGTCTGGGATGAGCCAGTCCACGAAGTCACTCATTAGCATCACCACGTTCTGCACAGGACACACACACACACGAACACACACACACACACGCACACACGAACACGTACGCACACACACACACACACACACACACACGCACACACACGCACGAAGACTGAAGTGAGTGGGATATTCTGAAAATTTGTTGAAATTAAATTGAAAATAAAAATAAAATAAATCAGAATAAAAGTAATATTTCTAAAGTCTAATGTGTGTTTGAAGGTGTTTCCATTGAAGGTTGTTTTGGGGGAGGAGCCTAGTAACTGTGGTAAAATCTCATCCTGTGAGACTTTTCTACAGGTAGATGAACGCTTAGAACCTCCTTAGAACATTCTGTATTCATAGGTTGTTTCACGTCTAATGTGGCACTAATTATTATTAAGTCTAATAATCACTAATTATTATTAAGTCTAATATTCACTAATTATTATTAAGTCTAATATTCACTAATTATTATTAAGTCTAATATTCATTAATTATTATTAAGTCTAATAATCACTAATTATTATTAAGTCTAATGATAAGACATATCTAATGTCATGTGACCAGGTACATTACGTCCTGTGACGTGTAATTGTGTAAAAAGCGTTGCCATGGCGCTTTAACCAAACATTTAATATGGAAACGTCTGAAAAACCTCATGAAAGCAATTTTTTTTTTAATTCAGGTTTTTCCATTACCAGTTTTTATTGAACTATTTTTATTTTGCACATTTCCAAGGGTGCAGTTTTTAATGCTATGCTGCAGTTCCTGTATGACACTGGAACGTACGGAGGATCTAGTCATTACAGTAAGACAATGGTTATCTGTACGGTTACCGTATCAATACACCAACATTCTATCCGTACGCAGAGTCCCTATTTGTGGGTTTATGTTTAGGTCATGTGACTAAGACTAAACCTTATCCTAACCCTAGAAATTGTTGCCATATAGGGTTATAACCTAATCCTAATCCTAACTCTAACCCTAAGACGATACGTACTTGTACTTTGGTAACCGTACTAATAGCACCCGGGGTTGTCCGTGCGCCAACCGTACAAATAGACACTTTGTAACAATAACGACCAGTGAAGGGCAGTAATACGCCTCGTGGCGTCCACTCTGCCGTAAATACAGAAGAAGGATGCTCATAAAAGTCGTGAGACATACAAAAGAAAAGAGGAAAGAGACACAGACATGACAGGAGGTAGAGCTGCTGCTTTGTTGCCATGGTTACTGTTGTTGTTGTGGGGCATGAGCCGTTGATGATGATAACGCCATGAGTATGCGTATACCCAGCGAGTGGCGCTCTCAGACTTTCCCACTCTGGAACCCGTTTTCAGAACATATCGTAGTCGTATTCCAAACGGTCGTTGCCGTGGGGACGCAAGGCGTAAACGATAAGAGTTTTTTCATGATCCCAAACTCCGCCCCCTCAATAACACTTTTTATCTCTTCTTCCTACACATTGTTTCATATTTCTCATCTAAAAAACAGAGCGCTGCTCTTGCTGGCTCCTCCCCAGTACTCCCGTACCTGTCCCCCAGGTGATATGTTATTGTCCTTCATGTTTCTTGGTCGGGATGGAACTGAAACTGAATTTCCCCTCGAGGATAAATAAAGTATAATCAATCAATCAATCAATCAATAAAAACCTGTCTGTGTGTGGACGGCGTGTGTGATGTTTTAATACTTTCTTTGTGTTATTTCACACCTGAAACACAATGACGAAGGCGAGGCGAGCAGCCAGAATAGCCCAGAACTCTTTGGAGAAGTCGTAGGGTGTGGTGGACCAGGGGGGCTCTCTGTAGTCCTTGTACCTAAACACAGACACACGTTGAGCATGACATACATAGAAAGACAGATGTTTCTATGTGTGATGTAGTCACAGTGATGAGGTCATACCTGCACATGTCCACCTTGTAGCCCAGGTGCATGGGTTCCAGAGGGTCTGTTCCTGGCTGGAAGTCGGACACGTTGAAGAAAGCTAGCGTGTGATTGGTGAAGCCGTGCAGGGTTCCGTCTGGACTGTAGGTGTACTGGTACACCAGGCGGGGGATGAAGTCTGATGTGAAGGAGATGACAAAGGCCTGCACAACAAAACACTTCATCAGAAAATCAAAGCACTGACAGTTAGAGGACACATTCATCTGGTGGAGGTAAGCTACATCTGCAGCCCTTCGACTCCCAATCCCATTCATTCATTCACTCACACTCACTCATGGATTCATTTCGTGGAAACATGTTTTACACAAAGTATTTTTCCTATTTTGCACGTGTAATGATGACTAATGTTACATTATTTTTAATCTCCATCTAATGTCTGTATTATCAAACATAATAATTTGTTAATTACACTAAATGAACTGGAGCAGTGGTTCTCAAACAGTGTGGCGTGGCACACTGGTGTGTCGTCAGGCAAGCTGAGTGCGCCGTGGGATTTTGTGACAACCATAAATTATTATTGCAATATACAGCTACAAAAAAATAATGATTTTTAAATGTACTACTTTGTATGCAGTCATTTCATAATACCTTAAAACAATGCTTAAAAAAACAACATATCTTTAGAAGAAAAAAAAAAAGAACTTATTATTTGGCTGTAAACTGTAACAAAGGCTGAAGGACAACTTTGAAGAGTCATTAAAACCATTTTTATTTTCTGCTGAAATCAAATGCATCGTTTATGAAGTAGTGCTGTTTATTGATTTTAATCAAACTATTTCTATTCGTCGTATTTAGTTGTAAAATGTCAGAATGACTGCCCTCTATGGGTTGAAACCAGGATATTACAGTAGATTTTTTTTATATATATTGATATAGTTTTTGTCAGCATGTGATTTTTTAAATTAGTCATAGTTATTTAGTCGACAAACTAAAAATGAACTCTGGCTGAGAGTTATCCTGTTATCCTGGATGTACTAATCCTCCTTTAGTGAAACAGTTTGAAAGGATGAAGCTTACGTTCACTATGACGGCCACTTTACTGAGTCCTCTCAACAGGTTGTACCAGATACCTGCAGAGACAAGCAACTGTTAGTGTGTGTGTGTGTGTGTGTGTGTGTGTGTGTGTGTGTGTGTGTGTGTGTGTGTGTGTGTGTGTGTGTGTGTGTGTGTGTGTGTGTGTGTGTGTGTGGCCAATAGAGGCCAATAGAGGGTGCTAGGGCGCCGCCCACCACTCACCACGTTAGTTTGAGTAACACGTAAGAAAAAAAAAATACAAATGAATAAATATTTTGTCAGGTCTTGAATAATATATGTTTAGTTACCTCTTCCTTTGTCACCCCCTTTTTTATTTAATTACTCGTTAAACTAACTAAAAAATTTTTTTTTAAATAAAATCAAATGATATTTCATAAAGTATAATATCTATATTTTTGGTTTAAAAACACTTCTATAACTGATATTTTTCTACTGATTTGTTCAAAGTTGCACAAACCATGTTTTTGGTGTTTTTCATTTTTTGATTTGTAATGTATTCATTGTTTTTTGTTCTTTTTCTGTTTTTTGCACCAACTGTCAAGTTCAAATCCTTGTGCTGTTTAAAACTGTACTTGGTGAATAAAAACCTTTTGATTCTGATTTATTCAGTGATGGTGACGCGTTCCGTACCGATGTCTTTAGCCTTGGCTGCGATTGGTCGACGCAGCTCTGTGACAAACTTCTTTGCGTCCAATCGAATCTCGATGATGTTGTTCAGAAGAGCAAAAAGTGGAGCCAAAGGAAAAGAGGCCACGAACAGAGTCACCATCCCAAACTGGATGACTGTACAAACACACAGGAAACATGATTATAGTTATATATTTACAGTATCTGTCTCTAGAATATAAAAAGTACTGAGGCTTCAGTGTCACATGTTTTTACTTCTTATATTCTACAGTAGGAGATAAAGATACTGTATATACACGTATTAGGAAATATTTACAACTCGTGTTTAAATGAGTTTATATAAAATTCTCATTTGACCATTGAGAATTCATATGCAGCAAGTTTTTCTTATTTATTATTTTTTTAAATATGGCAACAATGAGGCATACATTTCTAAGATATTAATAGTTTATTTTTTATTTTATTTAGCATAAATGTAGTGTTTTTATTCCAGGCTACCGGACTCTAAACGCCCTCACTTTGTTGTTGTTGTTGTTGTGTACATTCGATAAAATCCTCTGTTATTGATCAACAGATCGAGCTGAAATTTGGTAGCTATAATCTATGGATGTGTACGCGTCAATGTTGGGAGCCCGATTTTCGATTTGGGGCCCAATACCAATATATGAATGGGGCCAAGGGGGCGCCAGGGGGCCCCATTTTTCAAATGACTACTTCTCTGTTAGTGCGCGTTGAATCAGGCTGTAATCTGACATGGATATTCTATGAGCGAATGTCTAGAACCTCTCAGAGACATTTTTTACTCGGTGGAACCGACTCATTTGACTGAATTCTCAGGAATGTGGTACGGGTATTCGGCGTGGAGATGTTCCGTGGGCCCAACCGTAGTTTATGAAAAGTTGTTTAACCTGTAATCATAAATAATAAATAAATAACTCTATATAAATAAATCTGACAATCTAAAGATTAATCTTAGTTCTACATGTTTTTGTTGGTATCAGGGTAAGAACTGAAACACTTCCACTCACTCATCTCCATGTACTCTGGGTTGAGTCCGATGAATGGACCCAGGAAGTGGTCTTTCTCATGGCGTCTCAGGGTCTTGTTAAGCTCCTCCTCCTGCTTCGTGTCCATCTCTGACTTCCTCTGACGGAGAAGTTTCTTTATCTTCCTGGAAAAAAAAAAAAACAACACATGAAAATTACCATCACTTAATATCTGTAGTGGTGGTAACCATGGTAACCGTGCAGCACTCACGGTATGCCGATCTCAAACAGGTTGTTCTGGATCAGCTGCTTCCCCAGCATGGTGATGCACAGCTGGATGCAGAGCTCCATCAGACAGCCTGAGTGAGCACACTGCAGCACACACACATTTCAGACCAAAGTGTGTGCAACATTTGTTAAAATGACTTTGAATGATCCTTCATTGTTTTCACTCTATGCTGTGTCTCAACCTCTGCTTAGAACAAGCTTTAGTGTCAGATTTACTGAAATATGTGTACAGACACATTGGCTCATATTCAAATAACCTGAGCAGGAGGTTCCACACACACACACACACACACACGCACACGCACACGCACACGCACACGCACACGCACACGCACACGCACACGCACACACACACACACACACACACACACACACACACACACACACACACACACACACACACACACACAGCGACACACGCACACACACACACACAGCGACACACGCACACACACACACAGAGACACACACACACACACACACACACACACACACACACATGCACACACACACACAGAGACACACACACACACACACACACACACACACACACACACACACACACACACACACACACACACACACACACACACACACACACACACACACACACACACACACACACACACACACACACACACGCAGTAATTGATCAAACGATCAGATTGATCAGCTTTGGAATACACAGGGTCATTGATCATGTTGTGTAACTTGTCAGGAGTAGAAATACACATTTGAATCAGTATTTGAAGCAGTATTCATGTACCTCTTCCATTCTGTAAGAACCAACCACGTACAGGTACTTCCCAGGTCTGCCAACGAGCCTGGAACCAAAACACATCATCAGAGACACGCACGCACACGCACACACACACACGATCAATAATGAGGAATAATGATCAGTGTTTATTACCTTCCCCTGAAAAAAGCCAAGTACACGATGGGAGTGAAGGCGTTGACAAACTTTAGGATAAAGGTTTTAAAGATGAGGCGCTGCTCAAAGCTCTTATCAGTCTTTGGAACCTCTGGAAAAACAAACAGATGTTGACTCAGTAAAACTCATTTTTAACACATTTAATCACAGCTTTAGGAGATCCTAAAATATATATATAATATATAAAATACTGGAAAAGTTAACATCCTGTTAGTTTAAACGGAAGTGTTCAAATAAAATGTGAATATATTTGACATTAAATGTTGTTTGTTTATGTCCATCATTCATTTATAGATGATTCTCTTATAATAAACAGCAGCCACATGTACTGTCCAGTATCAGGGATTTATTTCACTTACAATGAACATATTATTATTATTATTATGGATCAAAAGTTACTGAATCTGATTCAAAAACCTGCTTCTTAATAAATAACCAGACATTGGTTGATTTTTCTTCTGTTTTTTGTTGTTTTTATGCTTGACTTTTGATGTTAATGTTTTTCTTTTTCCCGTTTTCTGCTGTGTTTCAAAGTTTTGCTGTCTTGATGTTCCTTTATTTTGTCTTTTTATTTATGATTATTATTATTTTCTCTCTCTCTTTATTTAAAGTTTAAATGCTTTGTCATTTTAATCTTTTTTAAGCCCCTTGAGAGGTTTTAATTTAATACCTGTGTGTGTGTGTGTGTGTGTGTGTGTGTGTGTGTGTGATAGTTGTTGTGTCATCAGCGGTCCGTTGAAGTTTGGTTTGTCTGGCGTCATCAGTTCAGTACGGTGGCTGGGAAGTGTCAGGTGATTGCATTTACAGAAACGAACACAAATGCAAACCGGCCACAACAGAAGTGTTTCTGACGGACCGGTATTACAGACGGACACGTTTCTGGCGGATGTTTTTAACCCACCAGAACAGAGAAGAACAAGAAGAAGACATTGAAACGCGTATGAAAGTAAGTGAAAGTTGATCAGGATACTCTTATATTTTTCATATCAGGCTATCATATCATAATACCCGTCAGACTGTAATACCGGTCCGTCAGAAACACTTCCGTTGTGGCCGGTTTGCATTTGTGTTCGTTTCTGTAAATGCATTCACCTGACACTTCCCAGCCACCGTAGTTCAGCGTTGTTATTGTGTCTGTTGTTTAAAGACACAGCGTGTGTTTCTGTTTCTTTGTTTTAACTCAAACTGTGTCAAAAATGGCCCAAAAGTGTTAAAAATGTAAAATGTTGTGATGTTTAAAAACAATGTAGGCCTATTCATATTAAAATGGGTGTTTAAAAATGTTTAAAAGACTAAGAATGCACACAATCGATGGTTAAAATGTGACAGCTTTTGTTTAAAATGTGTTTGTGTGTATCTGTGTATATGGTGTCTATGGGGGGGTCACTCTCCCACACTTTGAAAACCCCTGTTCTAGGGTTAAACAGGGTTAAATAAAAAACATCTGCATGCACACTGATATTTATGCTTTAATATTAGTCGTAAACGATGCAACAGGAAAGAAAATAGTGGCACCAAAGTAAAGATTTTATTAGAGATCTGAGTAAATCTGCCTCTAAACATCTATAGTTGTGGATGATAATAGTCATGTATCTTATTTAATATACAGCATATGTTGTATAAGATTCCAAAGAGAAAGTAACTCTTCACACATAATAAAGAGACTTTCAAACCATTAAATCCATCATTTTCCCATTTCTTTAGTTAATATGATGAAAGTGAAATGACAGCTTTGTCAAAGCAATATAATGATTAAAATAACTCTGGTCATTGTTAACACTGAGTCATTTCTCATCAGAGCGTGGGACAGTTTCAATAATCAGACTTGATTATTTTTAGTCTCATTAGAATTCAGCATTACTGCTGTCAATGTCTCAGTCTCTAATGTCAACTGCTTTTCTTGGTCTAATTATTGATGAAAAGCCTCATGTCTCGCTTGTTAAATCCAAGATTGCCAAAAATATTGGAATAATCGGAAAAATTTGGTTTCTTCTAAATGTAAACGTTTTACTAAATCTTTATTATGCAGTGATTAATCCTTTCAGAAAAAAAAATCCAGAAAATAACATTGTAGGATTTTTAATGAATTAATTGGTAAAATAAGTAGTTGGTCATCTACAAACAAGCCAGATTTGTGTCTCTCACAGACCTGTAAGTTCTTCTTTAAGAGGCTCCTCCTCCTCTCGTTACCTGTATTAATGGAACCTGTTTGAACTGGTTATCAGTATAAAACACACCTGTCCACAACCTCAAACAGTCACACTCCAAACTCCACTATGGCCAAGACCAAAGAGCTGTCAAAGGACACCAGAAACTAAACTGTAGACCTGCACCAGGCTGGGTAGAGTGAGTCTACTATAGGTAAACAGCTTGGTGTGAAGAAATCAACTGTGGGAGCAATTATTAGAAAATGGAAGACATACAAGACACTGATAATCTCCCTCCATCCAACATGGGTAAACATTGAAATAGAAATATTAAAATCTTTTCGAACAGATACGTTTGTATCACAATCTGGTAGGTTCTCACTCACTCATAATCATAATTTTAGATTTTACTGAACAAAGCTCACACCTTTGTGAAAATGAAACCAACATTAACGACAGGTTCTTCTATATGATTGAACTCCAAAATGAAAATGAAAAGAAACCAATTTCATGGCTAGAATGTGCTGAGGCAGGAATTCTCCACATAGGGGATCTGGTTAAGGATGGATCTATGGTTGAATTTGAGCATTTGAAAGATCATTATGAAATACCTCAACAAGACTTCTAAAAATATCTACAACTAAGGCATTGTTTCAATTTGGCTTTGAAATCCGGTCATTAAAATTCTACAGATATTCAAAAATCACGTAGCAAAACAAAACAAATCTAAAACCTTCTCCTTAATACAGTGTTTCTCAAATGGGGGTACGCGATGGCACTACAGGGGCACTTGGATTCAGAAATGAGAGAAAGGGGAACTAGAGCCAAAAAAGTTAAAATAACCAAACAATGGTTGCTTTTTATTATGTTATTTGTTGTTTTTTTTGCTTAACTTTTGATTTTGACGTTAATGTTTTTCTTTTTCCTGTTTTCTGTCCATTTCAGTTTTTCTGTCTTGACTTTATTTTATTATCTATTTCTTCTCTTTAGTTAAAGTTTAAATGTTATATGGAGAGGGTTTTCCCTGGTACACAGCTAAAGTCTATTCATTTATGTTAGTGTTTGTTCATTGTTATTATTATGTTTTGTTGTATTTTAAACTGTAGCAAATAAAAATGATAAAATGTTCTGAATTGATAATCAGAGGATGTTCTCCAGCGATGAGAAGATCAATGGTTTGATGTTGGATGATGTTTCAGACATCTTACCCAGCGTGGTGAGCCAGCGGGCAATGGCGGCGTAGATCTCATCCATGATGATGATGATGATGAGATTGATGATGGCGGCGGTGGTTTTGACCGTGGCTCTGATGTTGGAGCGCGCTGCAGGGTAGCTGCTCATGTGCAGCGCTGCCTTTATGCTAATTCTGTAGAGGATGACCCCAAACACGATGGCAAAGGTGACGGAGATCTACGTTAGAGCAGAAAACAGAACAACAAAGATACAAAATCAGTGGAAATGTAGATACAAGTACAAAAACATCCACTGGAATTGGATTTAAAAGAGACATATCATAGTTATAAATCCTTCCTTTTTACATATAAATCATACAGTTGTGGTCTATATAAAGCAGAACAGCAATGCTTGGGTCTGAATTCCTCATTATTATAGCTCCACCCCTTTTCTGATGTGCCTCTGAGATCAACTCGTTTTGGTGCTGTCTCTTTAAATGCAAATGAGACACTCCATACCCCGCCCCCTCTTCAGGTGACACTCGGTTCAACTCCACCCTGCTCGGCCATTTTTGTAGTTTGATAGAAGAGATACGGCTATGTAGCGGAGCATAAACTTTTTATTCAGAGGTTATTTATAAAATGTCAACAACGTTAGACTTGTCCATCCAGCCTTACATGTTCCAGCCAGAGTCTGACCCAGTGGAGCGAGATGAAAATGATGATGAACCTGCAGAACGCTAACAAGTGAGCTAACACAAGCACCGAGCTAACGCTAGCGCCAAGCTAACATCACGAAATGCATTTTAATACAGTCTTTTCAAAGACAAAAACGTCAAAATGAAATGAAAACTTTAGACTTAAATTAAATCACGTAGGCCATATCATCAAGGATCTAAAACGAGCACACAGCGCTAACATATGAAGACGGTGCAACTGCTAATGCTAACAAAACAATGACAGGGACGTCTTATCATCACTTTTTAGCGTTATTTACAGCTTACCGAAGTGCTCTGTTCATCGTCTCCAAAGATAGAAGGAATTGAACCCTCAATCAGACAAAGTCTTTCTGTAAATCCTTCTTTATACTGGTGGAGGTTGATGAAGCAGTCATCATTGAAGTGCTTCACACACACAAAAATGACCTTATCCACAGATGTGGTACATTTCTATAAAAAATAAAACTCAACCAGACACTTTGAAAAGGTTCTGATGCTGGGAGACGTTGTAATGAAGCGTGTGGGTTACTACATCCAACAACCCAACATTTTGACTTATCCTCTCGTAACTTCTGCATCCTGGAGCTTGGACTACAAAATAAAAGCCAGAAATAAAAATGGCGGATTGCTCGAAGTGTTGGACCTGGAGTTGATGAACTAATTTGGCAGTTCTGCTGCAAATACTGTGATGTAATAGTTCAAAAAACGTAATAGAGAATAGAAAAATATAAACAGATTGAAAAATATGAGCAAAACAGAATATAAAGATATCAATGGAGCACCTGAAGAGACTAATTTGATTTTTTCTGTACTTCTAAACAATCTAAATATACAACAAAATGCATTTAAGGGCTAAAAAAGTGGATTTAACATGATATGTCCCCTTTAAGTTATCCTCCTCTGTTTTTACAAGTTTGGCCTAAAATCTTTGTAGATCTATTTATTTATTCATCTGAATAATATTAACTGTTATCCAGGAACTTTAGTATTATTTAGGCCATAGTATATACAGTAGTCATCTTAAAGATGGAAATCCTTGTTTTAATAAAAAATAAAGTCAACAAAAACGGTGGAAAAGGCGGTAAAATGGGTTCAAAGTGTCAATATTGGAAGAATTAGTTTAATTTGGCAAATAAATGACAAGTGATGAAAAGAGGTTAAAAGTGACAATAATAGATCAACATATGTGACATTAGGTGTAAAAGTGATGCAAAGGGTTTATAAGTGCTGAACATGTCTGAAAGTGGAAAAAGTGATGAAAATAGGTTAAAATATGGTGAGTTTGGTGGAGTTGAAAAAGGAGAAAAATAAGCTAAAATGGCCTCAAATTGTTCAAAAATATTCTTAGTTTCTTTAAGGCATCTGGAGACCTTCTCCCAGTGTCTCACAAACCCAAATAAGGTTCTGACCACAGGGTTGAGAACCTCTGTCCAAAGGGACCTTAACTCTCCATTAAACAGTGTGCTGACACGCTCTCGTGGCTGAAGTTAAGGGAGAGCAAAGGTCCCATAGGAGAGCTCTTCTTCTCTGCTTCATTGTCTACTACCAAATCACAGAGTTAGAACTGTCGCCCTCTGTGGTCACAGATTATTTTCTGTTTTTATTATCTTTCAGTAACAAGGCAAATGTATTTGTATAGTGCATTTCATACACAAAGCTACTCATTGTGCTTTACATGATAACAAAGGGGTTTACATCAACAAGTGTAACTTTTCCTGCTTTTATAGAGCAACCAAAAGTTTTTATTTACACTGAAAAAGATGTTCATTGATGTAAAAATCAGAAAACAATGGGATGTTTAGAGGCAGTGGGGCCGTGTGACATCATCAATCATGTGATTTAAACATGGAGGAACACAGGCTCTGTAGAGTAAAGTAGTTCTATTTTTAAACATGAATAATTACAAATATTATGCATAAAAATGTGTTTTATTAAGCATAATAAGGACATTTAGGAGGTTTTAGGACACATTCATGTTGATTATCCAATGAGAGAAAAGCTTTTATACACGCTTAATCCTTATTAAAAGCACTTTAATTATTCATACACTATGTGTGTGTGTGTGTGTGTGTGTGTGTGTGTGTGTGTGTGTGTGTGTGTGTTCTCACCATGAGGCACATCATAACCACAGTGGTCATGTATGCAGGCAGTCTGTCTGAACATGTCAGCTTCACCTTTTCATCCTGTGAACAATAATGAGTCACTTGGTGTGTTTCTGTCCCCACAGGCAGCACACACACACACACACACACACACACACACACACACACACACACACACACACACACACACACACACACACACACACACACACACACACACACACAGCAAAGCTAACACAGCCCTGAGCTGTAGTCACATTGAAGCCAATAGGAAATGGGTCATAGTGTGTGTGTGTGTGTGTGTGTGTGTGTGTGTGTGTGTGTGTGTGACCTTGACCAGAAGACGTGAAGGAATCAAATCTTTTCCTCTATGCTAGTTAGCATTAGCCCCTAACCAACACTGACCACAGATACATTATTTAGAATAAGTCATTCTAAATGAAACCATAATTCCTGGGGTGTATTTGATCAAAGTGTTCTCAGTAGAACCAGACTTATGGTTTAAACCTGGTTCAGCTAAGCCGTCCGTGACCACGCCCCCTTTAACCATTTCATCAAACTCTCCTCAGTTTCAATCTCTCCAGCTCAGCCAATCAGCTGACAGTGTTTAGATTAAGTAAACGTCATCATCAGACCCACTAGATCGATCACAGATTTAATGATTAGAGTGACGGAGCATGCGCTGCAGCTTTTATGATCAATGAGAAGCCAATAGGAACCAATGCTGAGACCAACAGGAAGTGATGTCATCTGTTACTGAGCAGTGAAAATAAATGACGGACACATTAACAAAAAAAAAAAAAAAGACAAACTGTGGTTTGAACATTTTAACAGTAGTAAATGGTTAAATAAGGTGTTATTTAGTCAATTTATCATAGAAAACAACCGATCATGTGATCACACACTGATCATGTGATCACATTCTGATCATGTGCGTTTGATAAGTTTTTTAACACCTGTAAGCGTTGATGTACGTGCACTATGTGCACATCTCTTAAAGTGATAGTGTATCTTTGTCATTGGGGGCCTTAGTGCTCCGCCCTGTGACTGTCCCTGAAGCCCCTCCCTCTCTGTATATCCACAGCTTTCTCATTATTAATCTCTGATCAATAAATAAACACATTTATACCGTGTGATAAACAGAGGTGATGATACACACATATCCTTATATTTTATTACTGATAGTTTAAACACATGGAGACTGTGATATCTCATTAATAATACGCTACACATTAAACATGGAATAATTATTATATCATCATTTCTATGGATTTAAAATCATATTAAAACATTTACCATCATATTCTGTTTATTTTCCTTTTAAAATAGCGTATTAAAGTGGTATTTATAAAATAAAGTATAACAAAAGTCTTATTTTTCCTGTATATTGAATGTGTTAAAACATCACTAAATAACTTCTTTAATAATGATGACGTGGTTTCATGAGAGTGACTCAGCAGATTAAACCTGGTCAGGAGCAGGTTTGACCCACCGACTGTGTTACCATGGTAACTAAGGTGTTTTTGATGAAAACTGTTCCAGTTCTCGACCTTTTTGGGGTAACGACCCCAAAAAGGTTGTGTGTGGTGGGCGTTACCTTTGGGGGGGAGTTCTCCAGCCTCATGGACTTCTGCATCACTCGAAACTCATAATCTGCTCTGTTATGATCCTAGAAAAGATAAAGAGTCACATTTACAGAGAGATCAAAGGACAGAAGATCAAAGCTGTCAGATATAAAGACACAAAGAAGGTTTAAGTTTATAGACTCCTCCTTTGATCCCAGAGAGAGACATTCAGGATAAAAACATGATAAGAACAGCTCTAAACCAGACTTTATAGACATATGTTAAAGAGCAGAGGATGAATATCTACGGCTGTGCAAAAAAACAAGAAGTTGAGTCAGAAGTTCATAAACCAAACCACTGCAGTCCAACACAAACCTACAGTTTAGAGATTAAACAAAGGAGGAAAAGAAGGAGGAGCCATCAGCAGATAAACGTTTACATTCTATTATCATAGATCTAGGCTAATAATGCTCTCACTTATTTACACTAATACTGATGTGATGAGGAATATTATGGCTGGAGATCAATCCATCATTTATAATAATAATATATTAATAATTAGTGCTGTCACAATTAACACGTTATTTATTAGTTTAGTTTATAATGTTTAAATCTGAACTTGACTTGCAGCCATAGACATAGAGACATAGAGCAGCTGAATATGCCGTTGAGAGACAGAATATCAGATGCAAAGTTTCACTTTACACACATTCATTTACACACGTTGTAAAACTGAACGTAACGACCACAGAAGTAATTAGTTCCATAGCAGATAATCTCACACTGAGATACTTCTACAGGGCTACGCTAGGCCAGGGGTTCTCAACCTTAGGGTCAGGACCCCATTTGGGGTCGCTAGACAATAGGAGGGGGTCGTCAGATGTCTTAAAAGAACTAAGAATATTTTCTGAAAAATTTTAGCCCATTTTTGCTTATTTTTACCATTTTTCTACAACTCCACCAAACTCACCATATTTTAACCTATTTTCATCACTTTTTATTGCCATATTTTTGCTCCTTTTAATGTATTTTTGCTACTTTTCTCCCATTTCTGACACTTCTACATCACATTTAAATGACTTTTCTGCACATTTTTCCACTTTCCAGACATGTTCATCACTTATTAACCCATTCCACCACTTTTACACCTAATGTCACATATATTGACCCATTATTGTCACTTTTAACCTCTTTTAACCAAATTTCATGATTAATATTTTTTTTTTGCCAATTTAACCACATTCACTATTTGTCATGCCTATTATTTACGAGTTTAAACTAACTCTTTTTACCACTTTTTCTGTCTGTTTTTATCTACTCTAATTTACAACTTTTAACCAATTTTTGTGGTTTTTGAAATCTCATTTCACCACCTTTTCCACCATTTTTGTTCACTTTGAACCATTTTATTAGTGATTAAAACAAGTCAAACTCCTGAAGTTTGCAGACGACACGACCATCATCGTCTCATCTCTGATGGAGACGAGTCTGACGACAGGTGGAGACAGACCGGCTGGTGTCCTGGTGCAGCCAGAACAACCTTATCCTATTTATCCTTTATTCTCTATCTATCCTTTATATTTATCATTATTATTATTAATATTGTTGCTGGGTTGTTCTTTGTTCTTTGTTTTCTTTGTTTTTTGTTTCGTGCACCGACTACCAAGACAAATTCCTTGTACTGTCCTTAAAACTGTAATTGGCCATTAAAACATTTCTGATTCTGATTTCCATCTTTAAGATGATTATAATAATAATAATAAACTTACTGGATAACAATTTGGAAACTTATATCATTTAAAGTTATTAAAATGGTCTTTCAATTTAAATATACTTTCTATGTATCAATTCTACATTAAATCCATAATTTTTCATAAATAAATTGATTACAAGCTTCAGTCTTCAGTAAAAAACTTGATTATTTGCAATTATTTACAGAAAACTGTGTGATTAATTAGTTCATTTATTGTTTAAGGATTTGTTTGTGAATGTATTAGTTTGACAAGTTTGATTTCATCAGAGAACTTTAATGTGAAATGTCCTCGTATCCATCACCAGAATTTTTCACTCATTTCATTTTTTTTCCAAATTATTGTTATTACCTTATTTCCAACAGTTTTATACAAATCATTTACATGTTTACATTGAATGTAAACTGAGAATAAAAAAAAAAAAATAAAATAAATAAATAACGAGGTCAAATTAAGTATTAGGAGGTCCGTCCAAATTTACATATCATTATAATAATTAATAAAGTGTTGCCAAATTGAGTAAAACATTTGTTCTTTTTTCCTTAAAGGATATTTAATTTTTTCCAATTTTCACTCATTTCTTAATGAGATATTGGTGACATTTATTTCATCCTTTCACAATAAATGTAATAATGTGTTAATAAGAGAACAATGATGTGATGGTATCAGTGATTCAGATTTACTATGATTTAATGTTAACATTCATGTGTCATGATTATGTTGCTTATGAGGAACTGAAAGGGATTTAACCCTAAACTATCCTCCACTGTTTAATGTCTATGACTGAGCAATGAAAGTAAAGGAATAAAAGCTTTAGTGTTGCAGCTTTTCTTCATCCCACACGTTCTGTTAAAAAAAGGAAGGATGTAAATGTTAAGCAGATACCACAGCATCAGAAGGAACCTGACAGACAGATACAGATACAGGGGCGGGGCTACAGGGAATAATAGATAACATCAAATAATAAATAAGTAACGCAGCAGCCAAAGGAAAGTCTGCAAGTAGAACAATAGGACACCTTGAGGGCTAAAAGGTTAGCGTTAGCGTTAGCCGCAGAGAGACGACGATGAAAATATAAAAGAGGGATTCAAACCTTGTGTTGCTCCTGTCACACACACACACACACACACACACACACACACACACACACACACACACACACACACACACACACACACACACACACACACACACACACACACACGCACACACACACACACACACACACAGAGGGAGGAGTCAGTGAATCATAACAGGTATTTATTAATACGTGGACCAGACTCTGTGTAGGAGCTAAAACATGGTTATATTTGAAAACGTAGAGATAAAACAAACAGATGTGGGAATGATCAGGTGATGCTTTGTTCTTCTTCACGTTCCTCACACTCACCTCCTCTTCCTCTCCAAACCCAGTCAGATCCCAGATGTAGTTGAGTCTCATCTGACGTCTTTTCCAGTGTTCCATGAAGAGAACAGCTATGGATAGAAAACACATTCATGTTCTGCATTAACATTACAAAACCTTTAGCAGTGATAGAAACACACATACTGTAAATAAAGACTGTATAGTTGTTATTAGGGTGGATAGAAAGTGCTTCACACCACCACCATACCCTCTGTCCTCTCATTCTATGAATTATTGACACATTGGCTGTAAAAAGCTTTATTTCTTTATCATGGAAACATCATTTATCATTTAATGAACACAACACACAGTAGGAGCCTGACGTTCACTTTAATCCATAAAACGCTGCAGGAACAAAATAATACTGATCAATGAAAGCACATTTCCTATAGATCAGGGTGGAACTGAGAGCACATGTGGGAGTAGCTAAACCCTCCCTGACCACGCCCACATTTAAACACATCTAGAAAGTAGCTCATCTCATCATAAACTACAGCATCTACTCTGGAATTATACACTTGTATAATTAAGTGTATACAAGGTCATTTTAAAGAGGATTTAACTTTTATTGTGAATTAAAAGGGATTAACGCTGTCATGTAAACGTGGCCAATGTGACTATAGATTGTAGCTCAGTGTGGGAGCAGATGGCAGAGAGCTTTGGCAGAACAACAGAGAAGTTCTGGCTCTGCTTCAACAACCTTTCATAGATCTATGTGCAAATCTAGATCTATGTGCCACTCTAGATCTATGTGCCAAAGCTGGATGTGTCCCAGTGTGTGACTTTAGTGGTTCTCACCCCACAGAGCCATGAAGATGGAGAAGAAGACCGTGGCGGGGTTATCAAACAGGTGGCTAGCTCTGGCCGTACCACACGCCGTCACTAGCTTCCAGTAGCTACACGCCTGGTCACACAGTGGACACATGGTCACGTTGTTCCTGGGGTCACAGATCTCCATGCTGACGCACACAAAACACACATTAGTCAGAGTGGATAACGAGGCTCAGTCAGAGGTGAAGTAATGCTGATAATACCACCATGAACAATGGTTAACACAGGCAAACATGGTTTTAACCCCACTAGAAATAAAAAGAAATGCTGACTCAGCTTTATTTTGTCTGTTGTCATGGAGACGGAGGTGATGAGGTCTAGACCAGATGGAGAAACTTTGCCTTAACTTCCTACATTCGAAGTTTTAAATCCCTCTGTGAACCTCTATGAAGGTCATCCAGGAGAATCTTCATCATGATATTTATTCATTAAATTCATCAGTATTTGGTTTCTTTTCATCCATCTTAGACTTTAGACTCATCAAAACAAAGCGTCATCTTTAATGATTGCATCATGTGTGAGTAAAATAACTGTAATAACATGATACTGGCTGTAAAGATCATTAACTTTCAGAAACCACTGGAATTTCTCAGCAAATATGAACAGATTTACAATCATTTAAATAGATGCGTTCAGGGTCCCTGGGAAACCAGGACGTTTTGATG
>NC_041046.1:3801365-3931365 GCF_900634775.1 Gouania willdenowi
CAGTGATTAATAACCAGTGATTAATAAACAGTGATTAATAACCAGCGATTAATAACCAGTGATTAATAACCAGCGATTAATAACCAGTGATTAATAACCAGCGATTAATAACCAGTGATTAATAACCAGTGATTAATAACCAGGTAATTAATAACCAGTGATTAATAACCAGTGATTAATAACCAGTGATTAATAGCCAGGTAATTAATAACCAGTGATTAATAACCAGTGATTAATAACCAGTGATTAATAACCAGGTAATTAATAACCAGTGATTAATAACCAGGTAATTAATAACCAGCGATTAATAACCAGTGATTAATAACCAGTGATTAATAACCAGTGATTAATAACCAGGTAATTAATAACCAGTGATTAATAACCAGGTAATTAATAACCAGTGATTAATAACCAGTGATTAATAACCAGTGATTAATAACCAGGTAATTAATAACCAGTGATTAATAACCAGGTAATTAATAACCAGCGATTAATAACCAGTGATTAATAACCAGTGATTAATAACCAGGTAATTAATAACCAGTGATTAATAACCAGTGATTAATAACCAGGTAATTAATAACCAGCGATTAATAACCAGTGATTAATAACCAGGTAATTAATAACCAGTGATTAATAACCAGTGATTAATAACCAGGTAATTAATAACCAGTGATGAATAACCAGGTGATTAATAAGCAGTAATAAGGATGTAGAGATTAATCAATACGAATCAGTATCTAAATACAAACGTGTGTGATGCGAGTGTATCGATTAATTCAGTGGAATCAGTACAATTGACGGGTGAAACGGAGATGCATCGGTCACTGCATGCCTGCATCGGTAAAATCCATGGTTCCATCCATCCATCCATCCATCCATCATCCATCCATCCATCCATCCATCCATCCATCATCCATCCATCCATCCATCCATCCATCCATCCATCCATCCATCCATCCATCATCCATCCATCCATCCATCATCCATCCATCCATCCATCCATCCATCCATCCATCCATCCATCCATCCATCATCCATTTTCTGACCCACTTGTTCCTGTTTCAGGGTCACAGGTGATTTTTTCATGGTGTATTTCATTCTGTCCTGTGTTTCCGAGGCACATTGAATGCACCATCACTGCTTCACGTTTTGTTTTGAACACGGACTGAAGACGGAAAACACGTTGGAACAACAACAAAGTTAGAGAAACACAGAGGTCAGTGAGAGCAGCAGCAGCTATAGATAAGATTCATAACGCACATAAACAGATGGTGAAGAATGTTGAATCTGGTGAAAAGTTTGTTTGTTTGTTGTGTTTTGTTAAATTTGCTGCTTATAATGAATACAGTAAATCATCTGCCTCTAGTACCACTGATTACAGCTACTTATTTACTATTTAAATGTTTGGTGGAATTTCTTTGCATCATGTTAAATTGATTGCGTAGAATTGAATCGCCATTAGATCAATATCGTATCGTATCGCTAAGGGATACAGTGCATCGCTAATGTATCGTATCGCTGGTCGTGTATCGAGGTGCGTATGGAATTGTTGTCAGTGATGGACATTCACATGTTTAATAATGTTCTCCTTATCTTTAGATATTTCTGCTCTGAGCTGAAGAAGCAGAATCTTCTCTGAATGTTACCTTTGTGATGCTGATGCTGATGCTGATGCTAATGCTGATGCTAATGCTAATGCTCACCTGATGAGTCCGATAGGCTGGTATTTGTAGAACACACTGTAGCTGGCCCACTCCTCATACAGCAGCTGGAGGACAACAAAAGGAATATAGGAATACAAAACTTTAGGTTATGTATATAATCCCGGTTCTATGAGTAATATGAGTGAGATGTCTCACTATGGGATACACACTCCCTGCAGCCCTCAGAAGCACTTTTTTCAATCAGCCTGATTGGCTGGAAAAGAATGAGGAATTCCCTCATGAGGAGGCAGACGAGGTGGATGACGTGGATGGCCGAAGCCATCAATCCGAGTAACCGGAGATAAAATCTGAACTGAACAGATTTTGCCCAGTCGAAACAGCACGAGGCATGTCCTGAACGTCTCCACCCGCTGAGCTAACAGGTGAGAGGCACTGAGCGCAGAGACAGTCCCAGAAAGACAGTTTTTTGTGTAGGGGACAATGTGCTCTTTTCCACGTTAATCACGAATCCTAGGTCGGATAGGTGACGTAACAGAATGCGTGTGTGCTGTGGCCTCCGATTCAGATTGTGCCAAAAGCAGCCAATCGTCCAAAAAGGTGGCCAAGTGGATGCCCCGCCTCCTCAGCCAGGCTATCGCAGCCTCCGTGCAACACAGTGACGTGCTGTGAGCACTAGGGTAGGGTAGGCAGAGCATTGCAAATCGAGACCACCAATGTCAACACCAATGATGATTTCATGTGTTTGGGCTGGCAAGTGTTAATCTAACAAAATCAACATCATAAACACCATTAAAGAAACATAAACAATTATTTAATATAGCCTCCATACTCTCCAACAACATATATCTCAAGACACGACAGAACATCTGTTGTTTGTGTTGGAAACACAGAAACATGGAGAAAATGACAACAACAACAACTCAGAACAGCCTCAGTGAGGAGCATCCACAAAGTCAATCCTTCCTTTTGTTCCATTCACTGTAGAAAGTACCAACAATGTTCTGACCTTATCTTTGCTGAAGGTCTGGTAGCTCAGGTGTTGGTCTCCATCTTTTAAAAGATGTTGTTTTTCCTCAAAACAAAATTTCT
This sequence comes from Gouania willdenowi, assembly GCF_900634775.1. NCBI lineage: Eukaryota > Metazoa > Chordata > Actinopteri > Blenniiformes > Gobiesocidae > Gouania > Gouania willdenowi. Next base: position 3,804,122 of record NC_041046.1, read on the forward strand.
CTGTCATCTCTAGCACTGTCATCCTGACTGTAGTGTTATCCTGCCCACTAGCTAGAGAACGTAGCAGCAGCGGTCACATGATATCAATTCACTAATGTACTGTGAAATTACGTATAGCATTTAGCATAGCATGGTTACGTGCAAAGGCAGCTCTCTACGCTGCCTTTGCACGTAAATGGTTGTCATCTTGGGAACCTGACTGCGCATGCGTAAACACGTAAAAACATGCAATGGGAACAGAGGCAGAAGAGCAACGTGCCTTTGGGAGGGGGCGTGGCCTCCCTCTGCCTTACAGCGGAGTGAAAAAAAAAAAAAAAGACTGCTGCTGTTCCAGGAAATAGCGCTGTTTAGTAATTTGGGCTATGAAACGCACAAAATGCTGACACTTTCAAACTTATAGGTACTTATAGGCTATTGGAAATGAAAAAAGAATTTATAATTATATTGTAAATAAAACAAATAATCAAAATATCAATTCATCGTTGGGTAGGCACTGCCTACCTTGCCTACCCTGACGGCACGTCACTGGTGCAACGCACAAACATCCTCAAGCTCAAAGAAAGTCCGAGGGGGAGCACACGGTATTCATAACATATCTTCTGGAAAGCAATCCCTTTCCGTGAGGGCAATATACGCACCAGGCGTAAAAGGGAGGCATGCGTAAGTATCCTAAACTTATATTTCCTGAGAAATCTGTTTAAAACCCATAGATCCAGGATGGGGTGAATGCCGCCCCCCCTCGTTTCGGGACCAGAAAAAACCTAGAGTGAAAACTGCTCTGGAACAGTGCAGGTGGAACGATAGGGATAGCTCCTCTGCTCAGCAGAGAGCTGATCTCCTCCTGTAATACACGGGACAGGTCTCGCTGGGCCTGAGTGTGTATTACACCGTCAAAACAGGAAGGGACAGCCGCAAACTGCAGCCTCGGACTGCATCAGCAGTGGCATAGTGGTGCCCTCTCCCGGAGGCAGGCTGCCAGTGGCCGGAGAAACCATTTGTGGCATAACGGCTCTCTCTTGAGGCGGCGAATCGCACACTACCACTATCTGTCGGCAGCAGCTTGCCCAACAGCCGACCCTGTCACGGCGGCGCCCGCTGCTGGTGGAGCAGAGCCATACCCCCAGGAACGAGCGTGCAGTACCGCTCGTTTCTGGGGACAGCGTGGTAACGGGAGCACAGCAGCATCCAACCCGAAGAAGACCGAGGGCTCCTGCCGAGTGGTGACAGCAGGTACCGTTACCACGCTGCTTATAGTAGAGGATTTTGCTTTCACATGCTGCGCCTCTGGCCATTGGCTGGGATGCTTGGGCAATGTACACATCATCTTTATTTAGACATAAGAGGGGGGTGTGAGCCAAAATTCCCATAAAACATGTCCACTCCTGACCGTCCAAGAACCGTGCCTTGGTGGTGGGGAGGATGGACCTTGAGGAGCCCATGGATGTGCGCGTGAACAGGTGGATCTGGTGAACAAGGAACATCCAGCTGCATCACTGAGGGAGGAGAAATAAATATTTTCCTTCCTCCTCGTTTGCGTACAATGAACGAGCTGCGCAGGCGTAGCAGCGGCCGCGGGCCAGCCTGGTGGGCCTTGCTGAGGCTGTGGCGGGGCGGATCGCGGAGCGGCCGGACACAGTGACTTAAACTGCGAACCCTTTGGAGCAGTTTGAGACAGATTCTTTCGTGAGGACGGAGACGGTACCGTGTGCTTCTGTGGAAGGCACAGGAAAGTCTTTTCCACTACAGGAGACATTGTAACTGCACAAAGAAGTGCTGAAACCTTGGCATGTTGACCATAATCGCCTTATACTTCAATATCGACATATACTGTATCGTATTGTGACCTATGTATGTATCGGGATACGAATCGTATCGCCAGATGCCGGGCAATACACACCCCTATTAAAAATATATAAAACACAATAGAAAGTCATTAGAAAACCTGACGCACGCACACACGCATGCACGCACAAACACACACACCTTAAAGCATTTACTCAGAACACTGAACAAACATCTTATGATTGAGGTTAAGTGTTGGTAGCAGACGTTTACTGACCTTTCTGTCATTGGGGACGGCATTTACTCCTTCAATGTCTCCCTGCACACACACACACAAAGACACACACACACACACACACAAAGACACACACACACACACACACACAAAGACACACACACACACACACACACAAAGACACACACACACACACACACACACACACACAAAGACACACACACACGCACGAACGCACACACACACACACACACACACACACACACACACACACACACACACACACACACACCGTTAGCAGATGTTCTAACGAGGAGGGGGTGGTACAGTATCCGTGCTGGCACTCACATCGTGCAGAGGATACCCTGACACGTAGACACCATTGGCGAGTAAACTGGTGATGCCTGTGACCAGGAGACACAGATTCATCATGAGACCAGAAAGAAAGATCAATATTTCATTTCATTTCACCAGTTATTGGTCATGTGACTCACCAGAGGAATGAAAGAAATAAAAGCACGACTATTGGGGGATTCAATGATGTACATCAATAAATTATCATTACATTCAAACAAACAAATAAACAAACGGTTAAAACCATTATTTAGTCAATGACTCACATGATCAAATGTAAATAAATCAAAGCATTTATGCTCATCTAGACACTAATATAATTTTTCTCATTTACAATTAACTCCACGTTGTACAGATGTTTTAATGATGTTTTAATGATCTTATAATGATTTATTGAGCTCACCCATGGAATACTTGGCTTTCGTGCATCTCGTTCTCTTCAGCACTTCATAGACCTGATGATGTAAAAACAATATCAGAAATTAAAAATCAAGCATTCCATAAAACAGTTAACGCAGAGGATTAAAGTAACACCAATGTTTCCATTGTACACATCATTTATTGTTACAGTTACACTACTTACGATTGAGCTCCGGGTCGTGCTGTCAAAAAACTTGTTTTTGTCTGAAAGATCAAACCTGGCAACATAAAAATAAACAGGTTATTTATAGACAGGCAGTAGATAATAAAAAGTATTTTATCAATTAGAATTATTCAAATAAATGAATGAATAAATAATCCGTGAACCCTTTGTTCTTTGGTTATTTTGTTTTAAAACCAAATCAGAAAAACAAATAAATGGTGTTTTTATTTTGTATTTCTGATTTAAAACCAAAACAGAAATACAGAAAATCCAAAAAACAGTATTTTTTTTTCTTTTTATCTATTTCTGTTTGTGTGATATTTTGATATTTACGGGGAAAATAGAGCCAGAACTGAAGTCTGCTACCCCTCTACGGGTCCTGGACCAGGTCCCCTCCCTCACACAATAGGACAGTTTACGATTTATTTCAGCAGTTTTCTGGTCCATGTTAACAGTGTTCTGGTCCAAATAGTATTCAGATAATCTGGTGACTGACTATCGTCTGTGAGGAACAATAGATGTTAGAACTTCTACTATTTCACACTTTTGCAAAAACAGTTACAGCTTTTTTGAGGGAAGTAAAAACATTTATTTTGCACATTATAAATACCGCTAACAACAGCCTCAACACACACATGGAACTTGATCACAAGAAACGAGGAGCACCAGTAGATTCATTACACAACCTCTGGTTCCTTTAATCACATTTCATGTGCATGTTTTACATAACATTCATTTATTGTTTTGATTTATTTATGTATTCATAACGTTTCTAATCATCAGTAATGTGACTTATTGCTCCTTTTTTGTTGGGGAGTAAAAGTTCCCCCAGTCACCAGATTATCTGGACACTATTTGGACCGTAACACTGTTCAGTAAAGTTAGCAGACATTCACACATTCAGATTTCCAGCATCAATAACTCTTTAATAACTAAATGTCATTGACACACATATTACACCTCTCTACCATCAGTGTGAGGTGGACAACATGATACAAGATCATTTTATCAAATGCGTCAGAATAAAAGTCCGCCCCCCCGTGTGTCCCCTCTGTGTGGTGAGATTAGAACATGAAGCTCTCGTCCATAGTTTAGCGTAAATATCCAAATATCTCATTTTAAAACTGAAAAACACAGCTTATCTGGTTTTTGGGTTTGGATCAGTAAAACAAAACAACCACAGTTTTTATTTGTTATTTTGATTTGGTTTTAAAACGGAATAACCACAGAATGAACGGTTCATGGATTATGAATGAAGCTGGGATTTATCGTCGCTGTAGAAGCTGATGAACTTTAGTAACTGCTCACATTCATCAGGATTTATAACAGACATGGATAACTTTAATCACAGGGGGTGGGGCCACAAACATGTGACTATCTGATCTGCGGGTCACATGATCAACAATAGAATAATGACCAGTCAGAGCATTATTAAAACAGGAAACAACAGAGATTTTGTGTTTTTATTGTAATTTTTTGTTGTTCTGTCATGTTGTTTATTTTGTCTCTGTTTGTTGTCAATAAGTGTGTTTTTGATGTCATTTTGTGAGATTTTTGAGTATTTTTATGCATTTTGGAGTCATTTTTGTCCTAAACTTTCTGTTATTTTGAGTATTTTTTATAGTCATAATGCAATAGGGAGCGTGAGCTGGGTTTAGACCATTAGGTTAGTTTTCCTCTACTGATGATGTGTTGTTGCAATAGTAATCCTAGTCATTATTTTGTTTGAATTTGAAGCCGTGAGCGTTTGTCTGATGAAACCGAGCTTTGGCATCAGAACTGGTGATGAAAACATTTAACTTGAGGCAACACAATATTCATAACTGATTGTGTTCCAACACCAGATGTAGAACTGGTTCCACAGTCAGGAACCGTTCCAACATCCCTGAAAATGATAACCACATTTATTTAATAATATCCACTGCTATCCAGGAAATATACTATTATTACTATTATTATATTCATCTTAAAGATGGAAATCTGTGACCACAGGAGGCGACAGTTCCAACTCTGCTGTTTCGTAGAAAGAAGAGAAGAGAAGAAGAGAAGAAGAGCTCCATGCACGTAAATACAGACAATCAGGATCCACTGCTGCTCTGAGCGTGACATCATCACTTATACTGATCAAATGTTGGTAAACAAAAGAGGTTTACATCAACCTTTTTAACCTTTACTGATTTATAGATCATCCCAAAACAGCATAAGTTGTTATTTTGACTGAAAAAGCTGCTAAATGATCCTGAATGTTTATAGAACTCAATGGACTGAAAGGAACGATTAGCGTCATCAATGATGTCATTACAACACGGCGGCGTACAGCGTAAAGTTGTCCTGTTTTTAGTTAATAAAATGGTGCAAAATTAATGTGTTTTGTTAAACATAGATCTACTAACAAGTACATTTCAAAGGTTTTAGGCCACATGTAAAAACAGGCGAGGATCCCTTTAAGAACGTGATGTTGGTGACAGATCTGGCAACCCGCTCTGATTACACAGCCTGAGATTTAAACTAGAAATGTGACACCTCAGCATTTTGTTACAACAACGGAATAATCCAAAACATTTAAATAATGTGTAGAACAAACAGATGAGTGGATTAAAGTCCACAGCTGACTGTGAGTGTATTATTCAGTGTACAGTATAAATCATAGCGATGTACTCACAGATGCTGCTTCTCTCTGGAGAACGGGTGAGAAAGACTCTTGACACTGTGAGGGTGACTGACGTCTACTTTAGGATGGAGAGGAGCTGTGACCTTATGAATGAACAGACGCACCTTCTCCACCACGTTACCGCCTTGTTTCACATCGTACACCTGATGGAGAGACAAACGCTCAGTGACATTGTTCTACTGTAGGTTCTGACCACATTATGAAGTATATACAGTAGAAGAATCCCTTTAGTGACATTCATTGAGCCAAGTTAGTGTGTAAGAAATAAATATTTCAATCAATATTCTGAGAATGATGGCGTATTTGGGCCACTTTAAAATAAAATTAATATCTGGGCACAACAAGATTAAAGTTGTGATATTTTCAGATTAAAGTTTTAAAATGATCAACGGACAATGAGAAACTACAGAAAATTACATGACGAGACAAAAATCAGATTAAACGTAATGCATCACATCATAGTCGACCAATCAGATGAAACGTAATGTACGGCACCAAAACATCATTAAATGGAGGTTATTTTATTTATTTATATAACATACTGTACTTAAAGCCTGAGAATTGTTTTAGCCTTAATTGAATTCATTAATGTTATTTTATTTTATTTAAAAAATAATTGTACATTTTGACAAACCCTTTATTTTCTACAGATGCTTTTGTGAAAAATAAATGAAGTTCTAATTGTGATAGATTGTGTCTCTTCTTTTTTAATTTTCTACATGAGATATTTACCGTATGTAAGGGACCCGTACCAAGATTTATTACCAACAATAAACATGGGGGTGAAAGTAACTATAGTAACACTTACTTTGAGTAATATTTAACTGAGCTACTTTTTACTAGTACTTAAGTATTTTATCAATGACTTACTTGTATTTGAGTAGAATACATCAGTTTTTATAGCTGACATTAATAATGACTAAATTATCCGTTAAAATAACTATTTAAAAAACCTGAATTAAATACATTTTTACTGCCGTGTGTTTAATGTGAGGTTTACTGCCCCTAGTGGTGATAAACAGAACAGTTGTACCTTCTTCGTGGGCATCTTGAGCTTCATAAACTCAGCTTCTCGACACAACACGTGCCACGGAGCGTGGATCTTTAAGAAACCGATCCCAGGGATTTTACTCTGAAAGGACAGGTTGGAAGTACATCATTATCATGTTTTTTTTTTTATAATTATCTAAACATTTTTATTGATTCTGGTGATTGACATTATGTATCAGAAATATGCAAATGTCTCAGATTGTTTAAATATCAAAGCATAAGATATTAAATAATAATGTTATGTTGAACAGGAAATGAACAACGATTTGATTAATGAAACAAACAGAACTATTAGTTAGTATTTAGCAAAGATAACATAAAACATTGTTTTTAAAGCTATACATTATTATTATTATTAATATATGATAAATAAAGTCCGATAAAGAAAACATACCAGGGATCACAAAGGGATTTAAAAATATAGAGAACAACAATTTAATACCATAATAACTAAAATATTCATTCACTCATTCATCCTCAACATTTTCATTTCTTATGTGTACTTTACATCTCAAGAATTGGCTTTTTTTTTACAACATATCTTTAGTTTTATGACATTATTACTCATTTTGATATTTTCTTGTAAACCGTTCCACAAAGTTTCTGATCATAAACAGTTTATTTAGGTTAAAAACTACTTGCACTGTTTTAAATTTGACCAGATCCATAAATTTTAATGCTCTTGATTAGTGTAATCTCTGTAACCCACTTTATGTATATACACATAATATACATAATGTCTAGAATTAATACATTATAGAGTCAAATATAGAACTAAAGCTATTTGATTTTTTGAAGAATGTCATTAGAAAACAAATTTTACCAGTAATGATGAAAACACTGATGATAAATGGGTGATGTGGTTAGGAGAATAAAAATATAAAATAAAGTATATATACACACAGACCCTTTCCAAAAAAATAGAATGTCATGGAAAAGTTGTTTAATTTCCATAATTTCATTTAAAAAGTTCAACTTTCATAGATTATAGATTCAGGACCAACAATTTATATGATTTAAAGTATTTATTTATTTATTTTTACATAATTTGGGCAGAAATCAGTATTTATTTTTCAGTTTTCGCAGAAAAAAGAGGAGAAGAAGGACAGTTGGTCCATGGGCGTCTTTTCTGATGAAAGTAAAGTGTGTCTTTTATTCTGGAATCAAGATCTAAGGGTTTGGAGCTTGAAAAGTAAATGATTTCTTCACAGTTTTCTAATTTTTTGAATTTCCTGTTTTTGTGGGTTTTATGAGCTGGAAGCCCAAATTATGTAAAAATATACAAATAAATACTTGAAATCGTTTAAATTGTGGGCCCTGAATCTATAATCTATGAAAGTTTAACTTTTTGACTGGAATTATGGAAATTAAACACGATATTGTAATTTTAACATATGTAATAAAAATATGTCAACATATGTATATATACTTTATTTTATTTCTATTCATTATTGTTATTTTTAACGTATACATAAGCATTTGGCACCTTTTCATTCATTTGTTCCTTGTTATTCAGTTTACTTTACATCCTCCTTTTTTCTACGTGTGTATATTTATTATTATTAATATTATTAGGACTGTTTTCATTTATTATTATTATTCCTATTTATAATTATCTTATATGCTGCTCTTTGCCTTTCTAATTACCCCTCAGGGATAATTAAAGTTTTTTCTGATTCTGATAAAAATTGATCCTGGATCAGATGTTGGATGGAACGAGGTGTTAATAATGATTAGAAATCCAAACGTAATGTTTCTCACAGCAGTGGAGGGAAGAGAAATCAGATATATTGTAAATAAATACAAAAACAACGTTAATTAATCACAGAAAAAGACATTTGCACTCAGTGTTGATTGATCTTAAACAAACATTTGATACAATAAATCATTAAAATATGAACTGAATGTGTGTGTCACTGTAAATACACTTTTACTTATGATTGTATAAATGTGTGGGTGTATATGGTAGGATGAGTCCATCTATAGACCTTCATCTATAACTATATCATATATGTGTTTGTATTGTGTTTCTGTCATGGTTTAAACACGTTGAATGTACTTGTTTTATTAAGATGACTGATAATAATATATGATGATGGCAATAATATAATATAAAGCGAGCATAGGCAACTGGAGGCCTGCGGGCCATATGAGGCCCTGGAGACAGTTTTCTGTGTCCCCAAAACTAATATTCAAAATGACTCAAAAAGCAAAAGAGAAAAAGGCAGTAAAATACACAATGAAAACATAAAAACACAATATGAATTAAAAATACAGGAAGCGACTCCAAATCACAGAAAAAAGGAACCAAAAAAACAGATAATGACAGAAAATACACAAAGACATATAAAAAAATAGCAAAAATACTAAAAATGACAAAGGAACAAAACACAAAATCACAACTAAAGCAGTGTTTTTTTGGTTCCTGTATCAATAATCAGCTCATTGTTCTAGAATGTCAGACGTTTCTATTTCTGTGCGATAAACGTTTCCCGTCTCTGCGTTTGAGGAACTCCTCGTCCATTAGTTCTGCGCGTTCCTTTGTAATCGTCAGTCTTTTTACTTCCCCGTGTGTCCAATTGTATTCTAATCAGACGAAGCTGCTGGAGTGATTTCATTGGTCGATGTGTGTCACATGTCTCCAGGCTGAGAACAATCAGAAGAGGATCCATCGTCTCTGTTTCAGCTTCAAACGGCTGTGAGAATATTTCATTATTAGTTTTAGTTCCATGATGTTATTGTGTCTGTTTCATTCATCCTGATGTTTATCAGCACCGTCACAAGGAGACATTTTACTTTGAAAAATCCATACACGAACACCAGGGTGGTTCACTAAATTAATATTCACCAAATTTGGCCAGATTGCTGTTTGCCTTGTTCACACTGACGTTGTTAGCATATGTAGCAAAAACTGCACATTTAGGGGAGGCACACTTACTTTCTGACAATGTTGATGTTTTTTCTATTTTCAGGAATATTGTTTGAACCTAATGTTACTAATTTAGTACAAGAACAGGGAGAAACTAATAATGACCATACTTACCTTTATACCTTAAAGTTTCTGATATCAGTGAAAGTTGCCCGTTCGTTGGTTGAGGAATAAAAATAGTGAAAAGTGTGCTACCCTTTACAGACTTTATATTGGCCCAATGTTTTGATACAGATGTTTAAAATATGAATAAGAACAAGGCAAAATGAAGATCTGGCAAAATTTAGAAAACTTATTTTATTAAAACTTTACTTGAAGTTTTATACATAAGGCTGACATTATATTATCATTATTATGACATGACAACTGTCATTAGCATGAATAAGGTGTCATGAAGGCTGTCATTAAGTGTCCTACATAACCCTAAATCTAACTTCAACCCTAACTTTTTATTTATTTATTTATTGCACATTAATGAACATCAGTGTAAAACAAATGTAAATATGCCGGATTATAGCTACAAAGCTAGTTTTCATCCGTAGTCCCTAGGCAGGCAAATACATAAGAAATGACAACATACTATAGAATACATACAATACAACATAACACAATACAATACAATACAACATAACACAATACAATACAATACAGGCAGCACAGGGAAATGTTCAGAGTCTAGTGGTCACATGACTGGTTTCTTTTCAGCCGTAGTTTGATTTGGGTTTTAAAGCTGACCAGTGTCGGACTCTCCCGTATGTGCAGAGGGAGACTGTTCCAGATGTTAGTGGCCCTCACAGAGAGAGAGTTCTGTCCATGGGTAGTTCTTCTGAAGGGGACCTCACAGTCTCCTCTGGAGGAGGCCCTCGTTCTCAGACCACTTGAAGTCTTAGGTTTGAAAAAGGCAGACATAGGAGGTGGGGCTAGTCCATGTAGCGCTTTGTAAATGAAGCATACATACTTAAAGTTGATAAAACGTTCAAAATTTAGAAGATTGTACTTGTTGTTATTGCATACATGAAATGAATTAGGTTTTTGGTCAAAAATTTTAAGAGATTTTTTATACAAAGATTCAGTTATTTTCAAATTGGTATCAGTGGTGAGAGACCAACTTGTGATGCAATATTCAATATGTGATAAAATCATTGAATGGAGAAACATTCTAGCTGCACTAAGTGTTAAAAAGGGTCTGATTTGTTTAAATTTTTTAAGGTGAAATTTAACAGTATTGGCAAGTTTTTTTATATGATTTTTGAAAGATAGAGTGGAGTCAAGTGTCAGACCAAGATACTTGAATTCTGTGACGAGTTGTAGTTCTTCTCTCAAGAACACTCCGGAACTTTTCATCACTTTTGATTGCTTGGACAACAAGTATTGATCCTTGCGGCACACCGACTGAGACATCCAGGATCGATGACTTTACACTGTCAATATGTATACATTGTTTTCTTGAAGCTAAATATGATTTAATCCATTGAAATGCCTCTGGCGAGAAATTGAAAGTCAGTTAATTTTGTTAGCAAAATTTCATGGCTGACAGTGTTGAATGCCTTTTTAAGATCAAGGAACACTGCACCAACACAGGGGTATATATCCAACTTACTTTTTACATTTTCTATAAAAATTTAACCCTAACGTTAACCCTAACTTTAACCCTAACGTTAACCCTAACGTAAACCCTAACTTTAACCCTAACTTTAACCCTAACGTTAACCCTAACTTTAACCCTAACGTTAACCCTAACTTTAACCCTAACGTTAACCCTAACTTTAACCCTAACTTTAACCCTAACGTTAACCCTAACTTTAACCCTAACTTTAACCCTAACGTTAACCCTAACTTTAACCCTAACTTTAACCCAAACGTTAACCCTAACTTTAAGCCTAACGTTAACCCTAACATTAACCCTAACTTGAACCCTAACTTTAACCCTAACGTTAACCCTAACTTTAACCCTAACGTTAACCCTAACGTTAACCCTAACTTTAAGCCTAACGTTAACCCTAACGTTAACCCTAACTTCAACTAAGCGGACGGGCTACCCAGCGTGTGCAAGGTCCTTCTTGTGGATCTCCCCAGCTGCAGTGCCCGTCGGGGTCCCCCCATCCGAAGCGCTGAACCCCGGCAAAGGGGGCCGACAACAACGACGAGGCCAGGGAGTGGGGGGGAGCACCACCGAAGTGGGGATGGGCGCTAAGCGCGGAGTCTCCGGCGGCCGTGGCTACTGCTCTTCCAGCCGAGCCCAGCCCGACCGACCCAACCGTTAGAGCCAATCGTTATCCCAAAGTTCCAGGTCAACTACTGTCTGCATACACAATCAAAAGACAAGGGAGGATGGCCCCGCTGACTGTTGGTTGATTTTTGCAACAGTGCTTGCGGCCACTAGGGGCGCATCACATGAAAGTTACAGGTCTAGTGCCCATAGTGGCCAAAAGTTACACAGTGTACTTTAACGCTGACTCATCATTCTTTTTTTTTCAAACATTTAGGTTAATTGGTTGTTTGTGTTCACATTATATCATTGGTCCATTTCGTTAGCAAAAGGCTTTTTAAAAAATTGGTTCATTCCGTGACATATTTGTCTCTCTCTCACTGCCGGAACAACATCCAGCGTTTGTTCCGGGACCTGATGATTTAAGCCCTGCCCTAACCTCAACCCTAACCCTACCTAATCCCACTAGATCCCTCCACCTAACCCAAAAATGCCAACATAGCTCTAAAGGTGTCATCATTTAGCAAATAACACTTAATGACAGCCTTATAATATAATGCTACTCTTTTGTTTATACCATTATATTGTGAACCTCCCTAACATGCACTGTTAGAGCAGCTAAAACCAAAATGTTTATATTTTAGTTTTAGATATGATCATGTGACTGTAGCTGTGCTATGCATGTATGTGACTGTGTGATATGATGGCACTACTCCCTGCAGAGACAATCTGTGCTCACACTCACCAGCTACAAATAAACAACACGTTCTGATCATCGCATCACAGCATCTTCATCATATGACAGTTTTGTTGCTACAATAAAATCATAATGTTCCTAACCATGAATGGTAAACATGAAGAATGGTGATTTATCTCAGAGGAAGATCATGGATGCGTGGAGGCGTGTACACGTGTGCAGGTACCATTTAGTCTGGTTACAGTCTGTGTCACTACACCCGTCCATTGAGTGGTAGTGACTGTAGTGTTACGCTCTGAGTCAGATCATTGCTGTGATTGGACAGAATACAACACTCACACACACTTACTGACGTGCACACGTGTATACGCCTGCACCCGTAAGCACCTAATATTTTTTTCTAAGTGTTTACATGTCACGCAGATAGTGATCAATAGTGAAGCGCGCCTGATTACTGCAGCTTCACTCATGCCACACCTGCCACTACACCTAACTACTTAAATGAGGTAAGTTTGGTGAAAGTTAGGCAGGCAGGTACATGTGGATGGACTGGTGCGCATGAATTTAGAAGTGATTCACCCCCCATACACATGCACGCACACACGCACACACACTAGTCAGTGGCTGATGGGGGGGTGGACACAAGGTGGTAAACAACCATTGTGTTGGGTCACAGGATTTGCTACAACACCCACTTAGACGGTAGTGGCATATCAAGTGATCCTTTGATGGAGCTTGAAATTGAAATTCAACGCTGATAACCTTTAGATGAAATATCCACATGGGCCAAACAACCTGATACAATGCATAATAATAACAACTAGAAAAACGGTTCTACTTGTGAAAGCAAAGTAATTGGTGAATGCTAAATAGTCCCACTAAAAGTATAATTATTGCAATACTTTAAGTTATAAATCGTTGCTGTAGCTGCAGGATTAAAGCTTTAACAGCAGATTTCACTCAAAGTTCATGAGCAGCAGCTGATACTCTACCAGTATCTACCTAATCAAGCACACTAAGGATTACAAAAGCAGCTTAATTTGCACGAAACCCTAAATAATATTAAAAGTAAGAGTTAGCATTTTATAAATTAGATATAATCATTGTCACTCAGCAGAAGAACATGTTGATCTTTGAATGGTTTAAATCGGTTAAGATTTGCATGCAGCATGACGAAGAAGAAGAAGAAGAAGAAGAAGAAGAAGAAGAAGAAGAAGAAGAAGAAGAAGAAGAAGAAGAAGAAGAAGAAGAAGAAGAAGAAGAAGAAGAAGAAGAAGAAGAAGAAGAAGAAGAAGAAGAAGAAGAAGAAGAAGAAGACTCACCCCTTCGTCTTTCTCCAGTTCCAGTCCCGTCTCCAGGAGGTTTTCCTCGTACTCGTCTCGTCTGAATCGTTTGTCGTCCTCGTGATAATCCGTCTGATGTTCCTGAGCAGTGATCTCTGGGTCTTCTTTGGGCTGTAGCGGAGCTCTACTGCTCCTCATGCTAATGCTGCGCCGCAGACGGCGGATGAAGTTGTTTTCTCCGAACTTTGGCGAGGGTTTGCGTACGGTGTTGGGCTTCTGGATTTGGTACGCCAGCACATAGTCCACACGCCGTTTACCGTCAGAAAAGTAGGGACCGAAGTGTGGATGCAGGTCTGAGCCATCGGCAGCATAGAGCGTTTTCATTGGCTGAGGACGACACAGGGCAACACATTAGTGAGACAATATATCTGACATCAAACAAGGTTCTCCTGCTGTTCTTTAGTGACGTTCTGAGCTCACTGCTGGCACCATGGTTGGGCTCAATTACATTTTTCAACTCAATTATGATTACAGTGAGCAATATTTTTTCAAATTAGAAATAAAATTACAATTACTGTTTTCCCCTGAAAGTCAATGACAATTATGTTCCCCATTAATAAATAACTGAAAAGACAATAACATTTCTCTTGTGTTAGCTTTCTGTTAGCATCTCTAATGCTAACAGGTCAGTTTGACCCATGTCCAGGGATGGACTGGGACAAAAATTCAGCCCTGGAATGTTCTATCCAGACCCGCCCACTACATTATCAGACACCATGTAGAAGCTGTTATTAAGATGATAATACTCAATATGTCAAATGTCAATAATACTCTTTATGTCCTAATTTTAATTATTATTATTCCCTAAGAAAACCTTACTTGGGGGGAACTTTTTAACCCCTTTTTACTTATTTCTTTTGTCCATTTTGGAACTTCCTTTGTCACATTTCTGCCACTTTTCAAAAAGTTCTGACACTTTTTCCAGACTTTAGCTCCTTTTGCCAATATTTTCCCTACATTTTTTGATTTTTGCTTCTTACCAAATAAGCTACCCTTTGCCTAATAAATACCACTTGTTTTCTTTTTTCCTATATTTTACCTCTTTTTGTTCCACATTTTGGCCCTTTTTCACTATGGTTTGCCAAACTTTGCCCATTTAAGCTAACCTTTGTAATTACATACCACCTCTTTATTTGCCCATTTTTGGCCACTCTTGACTATTTTTGTCCCATTTGTCACTTTTCACTCTTTTCTTGTCACTGTTGGACCATGTTTGGCCACCTGTTACCATGTCTGCCTCCACTCGCTTTTCCAAAAAAAACGCAGCGGACTGCTTTGGGTCGACGGCCCACTGGGACGATGCCCGGTATGCCAGAAGTCCATCCCTGCCCATGTCTTAAATCAGCTGTAAAATACACTAAAATATATTATCTATCACCTAATTAGTTTCTCATCTCATGGTTAAATATTGGTATTAATATTATTGGTGTGGGAGTCTGAGCCTTATTTCTGTCAGTATACCCTTAGATTAATCTATTTTTTAAATTATAAAATGATCCTGAAGAGAAGTTACACAGAGTGAGTGTGTGTGTGTGTGTGTGTGTGTGTGTGTGTGAGTCACTCTACCTCCTACACCTCTCACTGCCTCTCAGAGGGAATCCTGCTCATTCTCTCTGTCTTTAGACTCATAAACACCTCCTGACACACATTAGCATGAACACATTCTCTGCTAACATGTCTGCTAACATACAATAACCTATAACTGCTCTGTGCATTAATAACACAGGCTACAAACACGTCTCTTTCCCTTCAATCTTTTCATGTTGGAATCACTGGTGATCTTTGTAAAGCTGAGTTCAGTTCTAGTGGTTTCACTCGCTCGCGCACACACAGCCACACGCACACGCACAGCCACACGCACACGCACAGCCACAGCCACAGCCACACGCACACGCACAGCCACAGCCACAGCCACACGCACACGCACAGGCACACGCACAGGCACACGCACATGCACACGCACACACACACATACACACGTGTCCACGCCATGATGCTAACGTAGCGTGGGAAGTGGAGGAAAATCTATTTTTGTTGAAGGCACTTCTAATCCTGGTCAGTTTACACTGACAGTGTTGACGTGAGAGAAGAAACTCGTGCTGTGAGCTACTAGCTAGCAGGCTAACTAACTAGCTAGCTAGCTGATGTAAAGCTGAGCGATTTAACGTTTTCTAATAGAAATTCCAATGACAGACATCTTGATGAAGTGATCCACAGAGCTGTGTTTCTGTTGTAGCGCTCCATACTGATCCAGGATCTGTTGTTTCCCTACAGTCCTATTTATCACGTATTAACTAGTTGTGGGACTACATTACAATAATAATCTGATTCATTTGAGACTTTGTAATTAATGAATCTCGATTAATCTAAATTAATGGCCTAACAATTTTAGACACGAGAAACAATGTTTTTCCAGTATAAATGTATGTTGGTAAATGACTGAATTAATGAAAACAATAAATGATCTTAAACAACTTAATAGTATTTAGTATTCACTGAGTGCTGCATAATGTGTAATATGAATAAATAATATTATGATTCACAAAGCACTAACTTACATTTAACTAAGATATATTCATGCTTTTCTGGATTTTTAGTAAACTTTCTAAAACAAATGTGTTTAAAATAAACAAACATCACTTAGTCCAGAACATTCCAGAGAAGTGGAAACTGAACAGTTTAAAATAGTTAGAATATCTGTAAATATCATGAAATAAACATGGTCGACTGTCACTACAATCATTTATCACTGACTTTGTTCATTTGTTACTCATGGATTTATTATTGGTTCTGAACCCTGTCTGAGTGTCAGTGTGGATTGGAGACACTGTCTGCTCCACTAGGATAACTGTCCCTGCTAGCTGCTACATGTTAGCATTGAGGTGTTAGCTGCTACATGTTAGCATTGAGGTGTTAGCTGCTACATGTTAGCATTGAGGTGTTAGCTGCTACATGTTAGCATTGAGGTGTTAGCTGCTACATGTTAGCATTGAGGTGCTAGCTGCTACATGTTAGCATTGAGGTGCTAGCTGCTACATGATAGCATTGAGGTGCTAGCTGCTATATGTTAGCATTGAGGTGCTAGCCGCTACATGTTAGCATTGAGGTGTTAGCTGCTACATGTTAGCATTGAGGTGTTAACTGCTACATGTTAGCATTGAGGTGTTAGCTGCTACATGTTAGGATTGAGGTGTTAGCTGCTACATGATAGAATTGAGGTGCTAGCTGCTATATGTTAGCATTGAGGTGCTAGCTGCTACATGTTAGCATTGAGGTGTTAGCTGCTACATGTTAGCATTGAGGTGCTAGCTGCTACATGTTAGCATTGAGGTGCTAGCTGCTATATTTTTAGTATTGAGCTGTTAGCTGCCCCACACACACACACACACACACACACACACACACACACACACACACACACACACACACACACACACACACACACACACACACACACACACACACACACACACACACACACACACACACACACACACACACACACACACACACACACACACACGCCTCCAGTGATTGTAAAATGAACATCAGAACAAAGGTCACCACCAGTACGTACCGTGCTCTGCTCATCAAAATTCAATTATCAGACGATTGAATTCTCAGCTGATGTGTGTGTGTGTGTGTGTGTGTGTGTTGCCGTTACCATAGCAACAGTAAAGGGTTTTGTTTAAAGGATTCATTGTTAGATAAAAGTGATACACGTATCCATTTCACATTTGTCTCCATGAATTCCCCATGTTGGAAACATTTTATAACATTATTTCACAGCATTAAAAGGGACATATCATGTAAAATCCACTTTTTTAGCCCTTAAATGCATTTTGTTGTATATTTAGATTGTTTAGAAGTACAGAAAAGTTCAAATTCGTCTCTTCAGGTGCTCCATAGACATCTTTATATTCTGTTTTGGTCATATTTTTCAATCTGTTTAGATTTTTCGATTCTCTATTACGTTTTTTGAACAATAACGTCACAGTATTTGCAGCGGAACTGCCAAATTAGTACATCAACTCCAGGTCCAACACTTCGAGCAATCCGCCATTTTTATTTCTCGCTTTTATTTTGTAGTCCAAGCTCAAGGATGCTGAAGTTACGAGAGGATAAGTCAAAATGTTGGGTTGTTGGATGTAGTAACCCACATGCTTTATTACACCGTAAGGCTGGATGGACAAGTATTGTGTTGTTGACATTTTGTAAATAACGTGTGAATAAAAAGTTTCTGCACCGCTACATAATCATACACCATACACAAATCTCTGGTCTTTGGAGAGAGCAGACGTGTTTTCATTCGCTCCGATAACACGACCTTGGCTACAGCTGAACAGCCTGAAAAATTGGGCCCAAGACTGAAGGAAAATGGTGAAAAAACCACAGGGAGGCCCTTCAGAACCCAATTCGGGTTGGGAAGAGGTCAAGGAGATGATACGCGAGGGTCTACGAAACTGCCTAGATAAAGTCGTTGGAAAAGACGCTGGAAAACTCACTGGAAAACCTACAAAGCGAAGCAAAGGTACTGAAAGAAAAGAATGAAAGAAATGCTGAAGAGATATAATTGTTGAACGCCAGGGTTGAACAGCTGGAACAAAAGGAAAGAGAGAAAGATGTCATTATCACAGGCCTAAAGATAAAACCCAGGAGCTACGCGAGTGACGAAGAAACAAAATCGATTGAACAACAGGTCATTGACTACCTGGAGTCGAAGAACATTGTCCTGAACCCTGACAACATCAACTCCTGCCATCTCCTGCCAAAGAAAAATGATAACAGAGCTGTAAAAATAACCTTCACGAATATGAAATTCAAAGGAGAACTACTGAAGCAAGGAAGAAAGCTGAAGGAAACGAAGGTTTTTATAAATGAAAACCTGACGAAAAAAATGCAAGCATCACATGGAAGGCACGCCAAATAAAAAAAGGAGGAAAGATTTTAAAGACGTGGACAAGGAACTGCAGAATTTACATCACACCACTGGGAGAAGAGAACGGAAAACCAATCCTCATCAAAACGATGGAAGACTTGGGAAAATACGAAGGATCCACCTAAACAACAACATTACTGATGGTAATCATGGATATGGACCCAGATCTATATAAACACTGGAAACAAAACTCAGACTGTGATTATTTTACGGAGACCGAATTAAATGTGGAAACCAAGAGTAAAAAAGGTCTGTCATTTATTCATTTCAATTGCTAGGTGGTGGGGTGATTAAGGATTACATTAAATTTAAATTCAAAGTGTCATATGTGCAGTTAGAAACACGTTTTCCTGTACAATGAAATTACTACCTTGCTTATGAACTAAGATATAATAATGTGTTTATACAAGTTAAATCTAACAGTGGAAAATACAACACTGCCAATAGAACTAACAACAGCTGGATTAACTTTGATGTAGAGACAAAACAAGCTGCAAACTTGTGTGTCCAAAAGAGACATTCCCGAGTGGTGACATTATGGATGAAAAGGGAAAAACCTTCCAAACACCTTCGAAAGAGGAACTATTCTTGAACTGGAGGAATGCTAACAACGTCTGGCAGGGAACAAGGCCAACACGAACAACGATAGAGAGGAGGAGGAATAAAAAAAAAAAAAAAAAAAAGACAACACTGACTACAGATGAGAATACACAAAAAAGGACTGTTCAGAACAACTCAAGAATGTTTGACCAGAGAGACATGTAAACCCATGTAAATTTGCGATGGTAAAACAGGGGACGGGACCCAGATAAGCAAACTGCTTCTCTCGTCTCCTTTTTCGGCATGTACCAAAAAAAAAAAAAAAATGTAAAAAAAAAAAAGTGAATGTAACCATGTCGGAAACAAACTGAATAAATAAATAAATAAAAATAAAATATCTCTTCTATCAAACTACAAAAATGGCCGAACAGGGTGGAGTTGAACCGAGTGTCACCTCTGCAACCTGGAGAGGGGGCGGGGTATGAAGTGTCTCATTTCCATTTAAAGAGACAGCACCAAAACGAGTTGCTCTCAGAAGCACATCAGAAAAGGGTAGAAAAGGGGTGGAGCTATAATAATGAGGAATTCAGACCCAAGCATTGCAGTTCAGCTTTATATAGACCACAACTGTATGATTTATATGTAAAAAGGAAGGATTTAAAAGAATGATATGTCTCCTTTAAAGTTCCAAACAGACAAACTTCTACTTTCATAGCTCACATCCTTCAACTTCACATTCTATCACAACATTTCTATCTGACTGACTTTATAGAATTGGTTTATTATTATTGTTGCCAGCTTTGATGGATGGGCCTCACGCTAGGTACGCTATGTTAGATTATGCTAGCTAACGTGCTGAGTCAGCATTTCATTTAGTTGAATGCAAAAGACATTCCTCTGCTTTGTGAGTCTGTCAGAGCTTTGCTGAGTCATTGTTTGGCTTTTGAGGTATTTTTTTTAAAGCTTCCTTGTTTGATTTGTTTGCTCGTAATTCCAGTTTAGTATTTGCATGTTGGACTTCTGTCAAAGTGTGTTTTATAATTACAGCTTGTTGGTTTCTGACAAGAGAAATACCTTTTAGATCAAAATGTCACTGAACAGTTTGTTCTGTCTTTAAACAGCATAACTGCATTAACGCTGCATTAATCGACACAAAAACACACCCTGAGGGAAGAAAATTGCATGAAAACTAAAACTAAACCAAAAAGTTGACCCGGGATGAACTATTCTACTCAATAGTTTGGGGAAAGTATCCAATCTAAACTGCTTCTGCTGTGTGGAAGGCGGGAAAAAACGGTAAGTGACCCAACAGGAAGTGATCTGATTGTGTTTTAAGGAGGAACGACTGCTCACGTGGTCGTTCAATCACTTTTTTTTGTTAAAATCTGACAACATTTGAAGGTTTTTCTTTCTTTGCATTCATTCTCTAATATTCCATAATTGGGATTTTCAGATGAAATGCAGAACAGTGAATTTTCCAAAAATAATAATTTCACAATATTTAAATATTTCTTGCTCTAAATATTCAGGGAAAGTCGGCATGAATTCTGTGCAGCTTTTCCTAAAATTAGTGAAACCGTTAAAAAAGTGATTCTAATTTATTGATGGTTCACTTGTTATATACTGTGTTTGATGAGTATGCATTTTGTTATTTATTGTTAACAATATTCTTAGTTTATCATGAGGAGCAGGAACACTGTGATTGTGACTGTGCGGACAATAACTGTCTTATTGATTATTATGATTATGATTATGATTATTATTACGATTATTATTATTATTATTATTATTATTATTATTATTATTATTATTATTATGTTGGTATAGGAAAGAAAAGCTAATATTTAGATTAGACAAAATGCATAAACTTGTATGTTTTATATTTTTGTCGACTAAAAGATAGATGAGAAGCTAAAAATGAGCAGGATTTTATTAACAGCTTATACTGTAGTTTTCCGACTGAAGCAGACAAATTAAATTACACTCAGTAATTACACAATCCCTTATTTAATGAAGGGAGGAGGCCGTTTATTTCTTTCCTGAACACAACACGCTAACGCTAACATGGACATGAAGCGACAGTCAGAAACACACAGGAACAGAAACCAGTGGAAGAAACTAAGTGTGCGTTCACACTGACAGATCCTACAGAGCTTTAAAACCAGGAAAAGCAGGACAACTTGTTGCTGCTCCATCGTGGAATGTTGATAAAGAACAAATGGAGAACAAACACATTTCTGAGCACTCTTAAGGTGTGCTCACACTGAACATGACTTCAGCGACTATAGCTGCTTAAAATACCCGTAATGAGTCCTTTCATTGTAGTCACACTTTTCGCTCTCTTCATCTCTTCATCCAGCAATAATTTCAAAGCCAATTTTTGCCTCAATTTTATTTTTACATAAAACACAAATGATCCTATTGTGGAACTGTACTTGTTGTAAGAACTCCAGAAACACTGGAAGGAAGTGCTCAGAGCTTATTGAATTTCTCCGAGTTCTCCAGTTGCGTGCATTTCAGGAAGTGACGTATGGAGAAACTCATTGACAATTAGATGTCGTGACACAGCGTCAAACCAAGTCACTTGAAAAGTTCAACATTTTTAACTCTGAGTGACTCAATCGTGTAGCCGGCATGTCTGCACTAGTCGACTAGAACCCTTCTGCGTTGTGTTGAATGAATTAATGAGCTGAGTCACATACAGGGGTTTGCCATTTACTGTGTGAAACAAAATAACATCAGTACAGCCACTCCACATTTCACATCCCACAGAAATCTCCTGACTGCTTCCTCACAGAACTGAGGTAGAACCCGCGAACTCACAGGAAGTAGAGTCACCGCCAAAATAAAAGTCTTCAGATAAAACATTTCAAAATAAAACCATAAAACCAAATACACCTTTTTTTTTTAATCAAGGCCACAGGATTTTGGTGAAATCGATCAATAAGACCACATAGGCTACATTCGCACAATCTGACTTTCTGGAATTGCATGAGTCATGTCGCTGAACACGACATCATTTACATTGATTTAGTCACCAGAGTCGCTGACGTTGCATTTGGTGTGAACGTCTTCCTTCTCCGTTTGTTACTTACCAATGTTCAACAATGGAGCAGCAACAAGTTGTCCTGCTTTTCCTGATTTTAAAGGCCGTGTTTGGGCCCTCACTGGTTCTCCTGATCACCCACAATGCCGTGCGCTCTACGTCATCTCTGACACTTCCTGTATTTGATCTGCTCTGGGAGCGGTTGTGTTCACAGTGAACCTCAACACTCTAGACTTTGATTGGAAACATTCTGAGACCCACAGAATCAATCACTATCAGACCAAACGAGGAGAACTATCAGAGACATAGATCCTAGAGCGTTCCTAGAGCAGCGCCACCTACAGCCTCATTATTTAAACACAAGACGATCATTCACAACCCAAAGAAAAACAAACAGTTCCACTGACTATTGAAATGTTTTCAATTCCAATAGTTGATCATTTTTTAGATACATTCTAGCTATTTTATTTTGAAAAACAGCCCCTTCTCCTTATGTTGACTGATTGATTGATTGTCAGCGTCTCACTTCCTCTCATTAGTCGTTCCTAATGAAGCCTCATTAATCACAGACTCTCACATCATAAAGAAGTTTAACTTACTATAGACTCTGAGGGGTCTGAGGGGGGCATGTTGCCCCCGTTGTCCTCCTGCTGCTTGTTCTCCTCCCCAGGGACAGGCTGGTAGTTATCAATCCTCCTCATGGTTACTGACGCCTCCTGCTGTGAGCCGCTGGGACGCTCCGTGGAGGAGAGGGAGGGACGATCTGATGGAGAACACACACACACACACACACACACCCATTTATGTAAGCCGTTATTAAGTCAGTGATTCTCAACATGTGGTTCTTCATATTTTCATTTTAATTGTTTTTCCCCAAGAAAACCTTAAAATGGGAAACTTTTTAACCCTTTATAACTATTTACTTTGGTCATTTCTAAACTTCCTTTGTCCAATTTTTGCCCCTTTTCAAAACGTTCTGACACTTTTATCACACTTTTGTCAATAAATATAATTTTTTTTTCTCCTCGACACTGTTATCTGATTTATGTCCTTTCTTGAATTTTTTGGGCCACTTTTCATCTAAATAAACTCCTTTGGCTCATTAAATAACCCTTGTTTCCGTTTTTCCCTATATGCCTCTTTGTTCCACATTTTTGCCCTTTTTCAGTATTGTTTGCCACATTTTGCTCATTTAAGCTACCTTTAGCAATTAAACACCACCTGGTTCCTCTGTATTTGTACATTTTTTGGCCACTCTTGACTGTTTTTGACCCATTTTAGTCACTTTACACTCTTTTCTTGCCACTTTTGGACCATTTTCAAAAGTGTCTGACACCTTTTCTCAGACTTTAGCCCTCTTGCCAATAAATATAGTTTTTTTTTTTTTTCTATTTTTTATCCATTTTTGCAAGTTTTTTTTGATACTTTCATCTAATTTTTGTTCTTTCTTGAATTTCTTTGGCCACTTTCATCCAAATAAGCTAACTTTTACCCAATAAATACCATGTTTCCTTTTTTCCTTCAATTATGCCTCTTTTTCGTCCACATTTTTGCCCTTTTTCACCATTGTTTATTACATTTTGCTCATTTAAGCTACATTTTGCCATTAAATGTTACCTGATTCCGCTTTATTTGCCTATTTTGGCCACTCTTGACTGCTTTTGGCCCGTTTTAGTCACTTTTCACTCTTTTCTTGTCTTTTCTGGACCATTTTAGGCCACTGTGACCATGTCTGCCTCCACTCGCTCATCAAAAAACCACTTGGAGTCATTGGCTCACCGGCACGATGCCCGGTATGTCAGATGGCCACTTCACCTCTGCAAATGACCCACGCACTTCAGTCATTTATGTTACTAGTGATAAACTAATAAACAATAAATGATTATTAAACACAGAGCCAAGCTACAATGGTCTCATGTAAAGGATTTTCTATATTCACGAGTGGTGAAATAACCCAAAGTTTGAGTAGAAAATAAAAATGAAGAACTCACATATAGAAAAACAGTTTAACATCCCAATAAACAGCAACATTTATACTATAAATTAAAACAGATCAGATTTTTTCTTACATTCCCACATGCAGTTATGGACCAATAACAATAATAAAAAATAATAAAATTATTTTTTTTTTACATATATATAATTATATACATATTTCCAGAGTGTGTGAGTCTATAACCAATGTATATCTGTGACTAATCATTAGTGATGTGAACAGTCTATGTTCATAGCTCTAAGCTGATCACATTACAGGGAGCTGAGACATATGCTAAGTAGTTTACTGAAGACCCAAACATGTTCCAGACCCAAACACACACTGACTATTTAGAGGAGCTGACATGTCCACCAGATATGATGTATAGCAGATCTATTTCTATATTCTGAGAGAGTGGGTGGAGCTTATTACTATACCATATTTACCTTTATATGTGATGGAGTTACAGACATATTGGAAGATGAACATGGAAGAAAAATAAGGACACACCCCCTCACTATATTATCCATATCTATAAAGTATTGATCAGATCAAACTAAACATTTACAGTGTGAATATTGAATAATTCAGATTTTTTTAGACTGAAGTGTGTGTGACATTCTGATAATGAGTTGAAATGAAATGACTAACACTATTCACTGATTGGTTGTTCATCTTTAGCTGAGGGTTGTGTGTGTTTGTTTGTGTCTTTCCTACAAATAACACACTGCTACACTACAGTAAAACAACAGCTGAATTACAAAAGTCATTTATGTTAAATGTGTTCTCACTGAATTATGTAAGAGCGCTGATTTTTAATAAATCAAAACCTGCAACAACAACGGCTATAAAAAATGAAGAAAAGTGCTGCAACTCTGCTGCATTTCATTAGTATAAACTTTGTCGCTACTTTATTTTCCATGTTGGGATGATACAGTATATACAGTAGGTGAAACACCCAATATTCATAATAAACTACTGCTCTAAAACTTATCGTTCATTGTCTGGATATGATGTTGTAACATCATATCCGGCAGACGCTACAGATCACTGTACGCCATAAAAACAGTTTCTTCCCCCAGGCTGTCACTGTGATCAATACTATACAGTCATAGAGAGTCAGACCTGTTTCTGTTACTGTGAAATAACCTGGAACTAAACATAACAACCCTGGATCAACCTGTCACTGAGAAATGTTCATGGACATAATTTTTTCATTTAAATGTTCACCTGCACTACTGCACTATTATCTTATTATTATTATTATTACTATTATTATTATCTTGTTATTTTTATTTAGTTTGCACATATTAGTCTAACTACTCTTATATTTATGTTTATACTTCTTTTTTTTATTTATTTTTATTTATTCTAGTTGATTGTTATTATTTAATGTTACACTATCTGAGAGAGCACAGGTCACCAAAAGAAATTCCTCGTGTGTATTCATACACCCTTGGCCAATAAAGTGGATTCTGATTCAATCTATTACAAGCAGTGACAGATACCTACCTACACCTTTATCCAACAAATAAAAAGCAAAACAAAAGTAGCTATAAAGGATGCTAGCAGCCAGAGGTGTAAAAAGTACTGATATATGCGACTCAAGTACCAGTAAGTCATGCATAAAATACTCAAGTACAAGTAAAAAGTAGCTCAATTTAATAATACTCAAAGTAACAGTTACTAGTTACTTTCACCTTCCTCGTTTATTGTTGGTAATAATACAGTAAACATCTCATGTAAAAAAAGATAAGACACAATCCTAATTTATTTTCCACAAAGGCATCTGTATAAAATAAAAGGTTTGTCAAAATGTACAATTACTTTTAAAATACATTTAATGCAAAATAAATAAATTAATGATAAATAAAAGTATAGCTACATTTTTAAACTCTAAAACATAAAAGCTAAAAACACCAATCTGAAGAATAGGAAGTGGCTTTGATCAGAAATGGAATGACTAACAACATTTTTTCTCCTGGTTGCTGCTCTTTGTCTTGTTTTAATCTAACAGGAGCTTTTATCTACATCCTGATCCTGAATATAAATCATGGAATTGATCAACTGGGCTTTCTTAGCTTTAGGTCATACTTCTCAACTTGGAGGACGGGCATCAGGAGAGTCCAGAAGTCCTGGAAGACGTCGACCAACAGGTTGGAATTATGATAACGGGTCTTCTGTTGATTGGATCTGGCATTTTCCTGATTTACCGCAAAATTCAGAATACGTTGGCAGCATTATTGGAAGCCGCTTGTCTTTGATGGAAGGAGCCGAGTTCTCAGAACAGTGGACACTTTGTCTCTCGGAAATGGCCACATTATAGATTATTGATCGACTGACCAGGAACCATAGGGCTGGTAGTCATTTGTGGCTAGCCCATCTAAAAACATCTTCTCTTATCTCAATAGGCCCACTGAGAACAACCTGTCAACTTCTGTTTATTTTTCCTCCACACTCTCCATGGATGGATGTTGATTTGATGCTCTGACATTTCCCTCACTACTATTACTATTACTACTATTACTACTACTATTACTACTATTACTATTACTACTACTATTACTACTATTACTACTACTATTACTATTACTACTATTACTACTACTATTACTACTACTACTATTACTACTATTACTACTACTATTACTACTACTACTATTACTACTATTACTACTACTATTACTACTATTACTACTACTATTACTACTACTGCTATTACTACTACTATTACTACTACTACTATTACTACTACTATTACTATAACTACTATTACTACTACTACTATTACTACTACTATTACTACTACTATTACTACTACTACTACTATTACTATTACTACTACTATTACTACTACTATTACTACTATTACTATTACTACTATTACTACTATTACTATTACTACTATTACTACTACTATTACTACTACTACTACTATTACTACTACGATTACTATAACCACTATTACTACTACTACTATTACTACTACTATTACTACTACTATTACTATTACAACTATTACTACTACTATTACTACTACTACTACTATTACTATTACTACTACTATTACTATTACTACTATTACTACTACTATTACTATTACTACTACTATTACAATTACTACTACAATTACTACTATTACTACTACTATTACTACAATTACTACTACTATTACTACTATTACTACTATTATTACTACTATTACTATTACTACTACTACTATTACTACTATTACTATTACTACTATTACTACTACTATTACTAAAACTACTATTACTACTACTATTACTATAACTACTATTACTACTACTATTACTATAACTACTATAACTACTACTATTACTATTACTACTATTACTATTACTACTATTACTACTACTATTACTATTA
This sequence comes from Gouania willdenowi, assembly GCF_900634775.1. Taxonomy (NCBI): domain Eukaryota; kingdom Metazoa; phylum Chordata; class Actinopteri; order Blenniiformes; family Gobiesocidae; genus Gouania; species Gouania willdenowi. Next base: position 3,831,865 of record NC_041046.1, read on the forward strand.
CAACTATTACTACTACTATTACTACTACTACTACTATTACTATTACTACTACTATTACTATTACTACTATTACTACTACTACTACTACTATTACTACTATTACAACTACTTTTACTACTATTACTACTATTACTACTACTATTGCTATTACTATTACTACTACTACTACTACTACTACTACTACTACTACTATTACAACTACTACTATTACTACTATTACTACTATTACTATTACTATTATTACAACTACTATTACTACTATTACAACTACTATTACTACTACTATTACTACTACTATTACTACTACTACTACTACTACTACTGTTGCTATTACTACTATTACTACTACTATTACTACTACTGTTACTATTACTATTACTACTACTACTACTACTACTACTACTATTACAACTACTATTACTACTATTACCATTACTACTATTACTACAACTATTACTACTACTATTACTACTATTACTGTTACTATTTTTGCAACTACTATTACTACTATTACTACTACAATTACTACTACTATTATTATTACTACTACTACTACTATTACAACTACTATTACTACTACTATTACTATTACTACTACAATTACTACTACTATTATTATTATTACTATTACTGCTACTATTATTACTGCTATTACTGCTACTGCTATTACTACTACTATTACTACTACTATTATTATGACTACTACTACTACTATTACTACTACTATTATTACTATTATTACTACTACTACTACTACTACTACTACTACTACTACTACTACTACTACTACTGCTATTACTGCTACTATTATTACTATTACTCCTACTATTATTACTACTATTACTACTACTATTATTATGACTACTACTACTACTATTACTACTACTATTATTACTATTATTACTACTACTACTACTACTACTACTACTACTACTACTACTACTACTACTATTACTACTACAACTACTGCTATTACTGCTACTATTATTACTATTACTCCTACTATTATTACTACTATTACTACTGCTATTACTACTACTATTATTACTACTACTACTACTACTGCTATTATTACTACTACTTGAGGCACGGCAAACGGAGGACCTTTTATCGCCGCTTGTGGCTATATTTTAATAATTATAAACTACATATTTGTACTGTACATAAGAACTAAAACGGTTCCCCAGGTTAGCGTAAAATTATAATTGACAATTTTTTTAATAGAATTTTCAGCAACAAATTAAAAAATATAAAATTACAATTATAATTATGCCATCATTGTGATTAATGATCAATTACTTGATTACAATCATAATTGACCCCAACCCTGAACGTGAGTACTTGTAATTAATTACTTTGACCTGTGATAACCAGTGATAATGTTACCGTGAACACGTTGACAGCATTCTACTCAACTTTAATCTATACAATTATTCCAGAAAGTTCTTTCTTAATAATATGTTATGGTTTTATTTGTTTTTCAGGAAATGTACTTTAATATCTTGATATGTTTTAACTGCCAACTGTAGATTAAATAAAGAATAAATGAAACCTTCACATATTGTTTTAATCTAACTAACAGTAACATGGGTATTAAATACATATATGAGAAACACAGTATTGTTTTTAAATGAGGAGGAAATGCACAAACGTCTGTGCTACGTGCTAGCATGCTAGCAGCCGTGCTGAATGATGCACACCCACGTGCACGTGTATGTGCACATGCCTGCAGCACAGAGAGAAAACCATTGGAAACACTTTCACTTTAAAAAAACACAAACGTCTTAAACAAACTACGAAACACAAAACTTTAATTCTATCTAATCCAACATGGATGTTAGCCTGCGTACTTCACCTGACGTTAGCAAAGGCAGCGTAGCTTGATTATTATTATTATTATTATTATTATTATTATTATAATCATTACCATGTCGACATTGATCATCTGTTTTACAAGGCAAACAATTTACTAAAACATTATGAAAATATTAATAAAAAACATTAAAATAAAGTCACATGTCCATTTAAAAAAGAGTCACAATAGTTCATGAAAGTTAAAAAAAATCATAAAAGTAATAAAAGAATTTAAACTGGCTAAAACCAGAACGTACAGATTAGCTTGAGAAGCTAATGTTAGCGTGTTATATATAACGATGTGATGATCTTATTTATCTATGGAGGATCACCAAGATAAGGTGTGTGGAAGGTTCTGCACACATAAATTAGCATTTGTTTATTTAAGATCATATATTTAATATCATCAAATTCAACCATGTGAGCTAAAATATCCAAACATTACATTTGTGTTTTCCTCCAAATATTTAAAGGCATAACTTTGAGTGAGTTTCATTTATTATTTAAGATTTGACCATAAAGTTGCTCCTATAAATATAAAATTAATGCCAATAGTTGCCTCCATTAACTGTGTTAAATATGTATTAATCAGGAATATTATTAGCCTGTGAAATCACATCTGATTAGAGAAAGAAGATGAAATTAAACCAATATATTTAAACAAATGAAAAAACTCTGAAACATAGAATCAGAAGCTCTAAGAAATTATCCCGTACGGCAGAACTGGTAGAATGGAAATAAATCACAATCATAACTAATTTATGGACTAGAATGAACCTATTTGGTCTGTTGGAATAAGTCAGTGAAAGAAAACAACATGTGGACTTTAAGGTTCATGCAGAACATCACCTAGATGTTTCACCTATGTTTCACCTAGATGTTTCACCAAGATGTTTCACCTAGATGTTTCACCTAGATGTTTCACCTAGATGTTTCACCTAGATGTTTCACCTAGATGTTTCACCTAGATGTTTCACCTAGATGTTTCACCTAGATGTTTCCTGGGAAAGTTATTTCACACCAGTACGTTGCATACCAAGGTTTCAAACCTTTGACTTTAGAGCAGAGATGGACTTTTAGAGCGATCGTTGTTCACTCAGAGATCCAATGGTTTTCTAACTGAGGTCCAGGGGTTAAAAAAGGAACTTTTAAAGACTGGTAAAGAAAAATGTGTAAAATCTTAATTCATTTAAAAAAGTGTTATTTTAAATGTGACATAATGAACTTTCAGACGCGAACAAACTTTTTATTTTTGAAGGAAAATCATCTATTTTCACTCAAAACAACCAATACAAATGCAGGGTCAGCCTTAATGTATTTACAGATGTATTATAGTAGAGCTCCTCTATAGTGACACAATTCAGTTGATCAAAGGTAAATATGAAGAAAGTTATATTTTTTCAAGTCTCCACTGTAAAAAATAACTTTAATATCAGTGAAATTAAAGGACTTGACCAAACCAGTAAGTTAGTTAATAGTTTTAGTTTTTTTTTAACGGATCATGTGAATTTCAACTGCTGATAAAAGTCTATAAATTTCCTCTTTTAAACTACAAATAACAAATTAAAGTTATTTTATTAAACAAAACTGATGAATTATAATATTTGATTTGTAGTTTGTTTTTGCATTTGTCACAAATGTCGACGTAACGACAAGATCTTTTCTTTAAAGAAGATTTTATCTGCAGATGAGATGATTCATTTATTCCTATAACTATTATGAAACTAACATATTTACAAATAATGCACTTGTTTGGTTTAGTTTGGCTTAATGAGCAAAACCAGTAGTTTCCCATCATCATGTGAAATAGACATAAAATACAGAATTTACTTTTTTTTTTTTGCATTTTTTTTTAACAAAATTAAAGTAAAAATCTCACACAATTGTCGTCATAAATAAATCATCAGAGAGACAAAAATGTCAAATATCACACACAATCTGACATAAACTGAGACGATATGACAGACTTCACTTTCTGAAATGAAAATATGACACAAACTAAACCCTCACCAACATGTTTTAGGGAAAATATCACACGTTTACAACATATTTCTCATTAGCCCACAACAAGTGGGCTAATGTTAGCTTTAGCATGTTAGCTAAAGGCTGGACGTCAAAAATCACGTGATGTCAGTGTGTGTTTGTTTCAGTGCATTTCTCATGTGTTTAATATGAAACTAATGATAATAATTAACCATATTAAACGTGTTTGGAATGATTTGAGGAACTTTAATCACCTGTAATGAGTCAGATTATTAGCGAGGAAACAAACCAAACACAAATGTGTAATGTGAGCTAATATGTGAAGACTTCTTCGTTGGTATAAAAGCACATTATAGATCTTCACTTACAGATGAAGAAATATTGTTCTTAACTGTTTGTTTTATCATTGGTTTACACAACATTTATTAAACATTTTATAAACATCAGAAACAATGAATAATATGAATAATATGAACAATAAATCAGGCAGTAAAAGCCTATTGGTATATATATATATATATATTATATAGTTATAATAGAAGCAGACGTGATGCTGTAACCTGCAGACAGACAGACGTCACGTCTCAGTTCATGTTATGACTCAACACGACGTGTTTTTACTGTAAATTATGTCTGAAAATCCAAACTGTTTCACTGCTTTTGAAAAGTTGAATCTGATCGACTCTAAAGCACAGGAATTACCACCAAAAAAACTACGTACAAACACACGTTTAATATTGTAGAAAAATATCAATAAAAAGTCAATATAAAAATATATATATTTATTATTTATATTAATTATAAATCATACCAGTACAAATTCATCAACACTTTGACATTTCTGATAAAGACGATTGTTATGAATCACAAACCATACATCACCCTCTAATTATTGTAATTGTAGGAGTTATTATTATTATTTTTACTTTTCAGCAACTTACTGTGTCATAGAACTGCTCCTAAACTATTAATGCAGCATTAATGACACGTACAGTATGTGTCGTCTCATAGGGACAATGTCAAGGATGTGCAGTCGACCTTTATCAGAGCCAAAGTGTCAAGGTCAATGTCAAGGTCACGCAACAAAGTGGGACCTTGTTTTCCACAAGCCAAAGCTTGTATATATATATATATATATATATATATATATATATATATATATATATATAAAATTGTTCCGTATCTGACTTATTATTTTAAAGTTTGGGGCAAAAATCATTTTTCTTTTACAGAAACTAGCGTTGAGAATTATTAGTGGAAACAAGACATTTATAAACCCAATATAATAAATCATATTTATACAACATTTTACATCAATTTTCTGAGACGTTTGTTACTGTTTTTCAGGGTTTCTAAGGTGGGGTACACCCTGGACAGAGCGCCAGTCCATCACATGAGCAACACACACACACACACACACACACACACACACACACACACACACACACACACACACACACACACACACACTATATTATAGTATATTACAGTATATTGAAGAGTATATTTATTCAAACTATTGATCAGGTGATCATAGTTGATCAGAATATTGTTCTATTTTTATAGGTTTGATGTGTTTTCAGTCCCAGTCTCACCTTAGATTATTGTTTCTAATATTTGATTGATTGATTGATTGATTGATTGATTGATCATCTAATACCACAGAAGGTTTCCATAAACACACAGTTAGAACTTCGCGTGTCTGACAGTATTGATTAATCTGAGGTAATGATCAGATATGACAGGTGATGAACAGGTGAATGATCAGCTCTAGACGCACACACACACACACGCACACGCACACAGGTGATGCATGTGCAGCAGGAGGAGGGACGTGAACGCGCCTCTTACCGAGCACATCAGCAGGGTTCTCATCCTGTGGTTCCATAACGATCCGTTCTCACGCACGGACGCGCGTCCACTGGAACCGTTGGACTTATTATTATTATTATTAATAATAATCTTCTTCTTCTCACGCTGTGGCTGTCACCTCAGAGGATACTCCGTCCGTTTCCGTTACAGTAACGTGTGGCGGCGCGGGAACGATGCTGCGTTCACTGACGCGGAGGAGCAGGAAAAACGCGTGTTCTCCTCTGGTTTAGTCCTACCCCCACCCCCACCCCCACCCCCACGCTGAGGAGTGAGGAGAGCCCTCATACTGGGAGGAATGGGAGCAATCCATCCTTTAACAATAATAATAATAATAATAATAATAATAATAATAATAATATATCTAATCTCTGCTCCTATAACTGAACTGTCATTTGTCGTTTGATTTCTTTCTACTGTTATTGTTGTTTTTTCTAGTTTATGTACTGTATGTCCTTTGTATTTTTGTTCTTCTTATACTGTGTTGTTTGTTGCAAATGTGAATTTCAATAAAGGTGTATTCTATTCTATGTTATTTTATTTATATCACGTGTCATGTTCAAACAGACTGTAGGGATAAAGCTCAGCTATTTATAATTATCCAACCGTCTGTGTGTGTGTGCGTGTGCGTGTGTGTGTGCGTGTGCGTGTGCGTGTGTGTGTGTGTGTGTGTAATTACACAAACATAATTAACATGTCTGGAAAACTTAAAAACAAAACAAAACTTTAGCTGTGGGTGAAAAGTCACACCTGAGGGCGTCGGTCTGTGAATGAACAGATTCTGTTTGTAATTATATTATCATTCATTTGATTAGAAGAAGAAATGAGATCAATGGTGGTGGTGGTGTGTGTGTGTGTGTGTGTGTATGTGTGCGGGGGGGGGGGGGGGGGGGGGGGACTTTAAAGGTGCAGTCTGCAACTCTCATAAAAGTACCTTTTTGCCATATTTGCTAAAACTGTCACTATGTAAGGACAGCTTTACATTAAACTAGTAGTAGCTTGTGTCTTTGGCAGATTGCCAGAATGCACCACGACCGAAACAAAAAGAACCAATCTGGGCAATGATTGTGTTTGATGGAGTGTGACAGCTGTTGCTCACAGGCCCCGCCCCTTTCCCGGAACTAGAGCGCTGTCTTTTTTACAGTGTATGGTCTGGAGGAGTAGAAGATGGAATTGATGACTTTTCTTTTGAAAGGTAATTACTGCTGTTTTATTTACATTATGTTTGATTTGTAATTGTTACACTAGAAATCTGTAGTGCTTGTGTTGTTCATCTGTGTGTGCAGCAGCCTCCGTGTGGGCTGCTGTAAGTGACACTGTGTTGTTGCTGCTGCTGAGGTGTGTGCACATTGAGATAAAGTGTTGCAGTAATATGTGTATTGTGGTTTTATCTGTTTTGTTTTTTTTAAATAAACAATTAAAAACACCGCAAGCAGTCTTATTTAAACATGTACTAATAAAATAATTAACAAACGTCGTATGGTCGGTTTCCATTCAAATATCACGTTCTAGCAGCTCTGTCTAAAGAATGTGAGTGAAGGAAGTGACGTAGTCTACGCACATGCGTTGAAAGGATCTGAAAGGACACAGGTCAGATAGTAGAGCCCAGAGTTCACAGAAAACATTTTAGTTGTTATGCTTCAGGTTATTTATTTTTACCCATAGGTAGATTTTCTATGCAGTAATGTGAGGTGACATTTTTACACACAAAACAATAGAATGTGACCAGCAAACCAAAAATGGATTGAAACACTTTTTGTACCACAAATAGAGGATTAAAAAAAAAAAAAAAAGACAAATATTAAAACACAGTTAAAGTAGTGGAACACACGGGAACATTTTTAAACCCAAGGCTTTTCGTTTTCACTGCTGTTATAACATCAAATGATTGTTGATTTAATGATTTTAATGTTCTTATTGATTTCTAAACTTGTGAAATGTTTTCTGTTGCTCTTTTAAAGCACATTGAATTGCCTTGTGTATGAAACGCGTTATACAAATACATTTGCCTTGGCTTTGCCTAAAGACAGAGGAGGAACACACACACACACACACACACACACACACACACACACACACACACACACACACACACACACACACACACACACACACACACACACACACACACACACACACACACACACACACAGCTGCTGATTGTTTGATTCCCATAGAAACAGAACAGATCAGATCTCCAGAGGAGGAGGTCTCAGGTCTCCATCAGAGCTGTTCCATCATGTCCTCCACCCACACACACACACACACACACACACACTCACACACACACACACACACACACACACACACACACACACACACACACACACACACACACCTTCACCCCTTTCACAACACACCTGTCTGCTATGGACCACGCCCTGCTCTCTCTCTCTGTGTGTGTGTGTGTGTGTGTGTGCGTGTGTGCGCGCATTGACGCGTGGAACAGCCACACTCTCCTACCTTGGTACACAATGAAAACAATGACTAAGTTAAATAAGTCAGTAAAGTGTGTGAGAGGATCTGAGGAACACCTGTGAGGAAGAGGAAACGTCCTGTGTCTGAAAAATGCGCCTCAGGACGTGAGAGTGAGTGCGTAAAAAGGGGGCGTCTGTGTACGCACCATGTCTGTCTGACACACACACACACACACACACCACACACACACACACAGGTGAGTCTTTACCTTATTGAGTCCAGAGCTTTGGAGACGCACTGATCAGACCTGGAGACAGAGGAAGGATCCACCCGGGTCACACACACACACATCACACACACACATAACACACTGTGTGCGCACACACAGGGAGGAGGAGGAAGTGCCTCATGTCTCCTCAGGTAAGCAGCCATAGGCCCCGCCCACACAGCCGCCTGGATACAGGTGAAGTCATCAGAGAATTATCTATGCAACGTGACAGTGAGAAGAAGCTAAAACACACAGCAGATCTATCATAGACACACACACACACACACACACACACACACAGGAGCAAACAGGGAGTTTCCTCAGGTGAGACAGACATTCCTCAGCAGGTGTGGACTTGTTCACACACTGCCCACTGGAGCTACTGGGTGGGTCTGAGGATGACCCCATCCCCAACCTCACCCTAAAGCAGTGTTTCATGTCTCACTCTAAAGCAGTGTTTCACAAATGGGGGTACGTGTACCCCTAGGGCAGTGGTCTGCTACCTTTACTCTCAAAGGAGACATTTTTCCTCATCGTGATTAAAGTCTTTACATTCTATACAGTTAAAATAAGACTGCATCATTTTACAAGTTAATGTATATGAAAGGCTACAAAAAGTAACATGAATATAATAAAACATGATCATGTGATCAACACATGCTAATTACTCATTTCTTGCCACACATAAAACATACATATTTAACCTGTACATTGGTGGTTAAATGAATCTGTTCCCACACAATTAAAATCTGTATTTTCTTCCAGAAATAGTGTTTTTGTTGGTTTAGTTTCTTACCAGGGATTTAAAACTTAAGGTTAGTCACAGGTGGAGGAAAGTTGATGATCTGTAGATGTTGTAGGAATGTGCTGAGTCATTGTACAACCTGATTTATTTTAACAAAATTGGTTTATCAAAATTTATTTGAAGGTCATGTCATTATTTATCAATACCCTCTTTAAGAAATAACAATTCATTATTCTAATATGTTTTAAAGCTATAGGGAGCCATTGCAAAAAAGTCAAAGAGCCACATGAGGCTCCAGAGCCCGAGGGGTACACGATGGCACTACAGGGGGTCCTAAAAGTCCCTCCTTTCTCCTTTCCTATCCACTGTTCCTTAAACCTGGAAGTGTTTAAGTGGCGGCCATGATAAGGAGCATTCCAATTCTCTTTAAGCGCAGGAAAATAGGCTGAATGCTTCCTTTATAACCTCCTTTAGCCTAGGAAACACTGATACATCCTTTACCAAAGGAGACGAGATAATGATCACCCACAATTCACTGCAGCGACAACATTTAAAGGGAAACACACATCAGAGTGTTCACAGAAACTCACAATGACCGACAAGTAACGGAGATGATGTAAGTTACAAATGCAGTAATATGAACAACTTTAAATAATATAAAACCCATATTTTATGATATGTCAGACTTATTCTCAGATTATAACTGATATGAAATTGATCAAAGACATTTTTATCCATGATGTTTTATTCTTCATAATTAATATTAGTGAGTGTAAGGTGAGTGTGATCAACCATTCTCAATGTGACGTTCTTTTAGTTTACCTTTAGTTCCTCGTAGCCATGGTAACCTCTTTTCCTTTGACTTACATTTAAACCTGTGATTTGTGACATTATATCAGTGGAAAATATTAGAAATGAGTTTTTAGTTTATTTTAGGAAATGTGTAGTTTTTTTACGACGACAAACATCACTAACTGTCGTGGCCATCAGATTATTACGTCACAAACGTGATTGCCTTTTCCTAACTCCTCTCCTAACACCTTTCCTTAACCCTGTGATGTCATCCACAAGTGGATAGGAAAGGAGATAGGAGGGACTATTTGGGCGTGAGATAACCGAAAAGGCTAAAAACAAAATCTGTTCAGGAACCACTAAATTGGTTCTTTCAACCTTGGGGTCGGGATCCCATGTGGGGTCGCCTGGAGTTTAAATGGGGTCGCCTAAAATTTTAGAAAAATGTAAATAGTTTTTTAATTTTTTTTGTTGTTGTTGTTGTTCTTCTTATTAAAATAACAAACAATCTGGAACAACTGTATTAAATAAATCTCGTTCAGCTAAAATGCAGTAAAAAAAAAGAAAAAAAAGTGAGCTTTAAACGTGATCAAAAACCGAATCTAGAAAAAAATGTTTTTTGGGGGGTCGCCAGGAATTATTGATATTAAAATTGGGTCCTGATCTAAAAAAGGTTTGAAACTACTGCAATAAATACTGTTCATTTCACTTATTTATAAAATGAGAATCTTTAAAACATGTGTTATCACTCTTTCATTATGATCTATAGATATTTTTAAATAGTTTTATAAAGGGGGACTAGGATTTAGAAATAAGAGAAAGGAGGACTAGAGGCTAAAACGTTTGAGAACCACTGGTTTAAGGAACTGTTGCAAAACCGGTTCTTGGTTCTTTTACCTACCAAATAATAACGCATGTTTATTTCCTTATTCAAAGTGTGTCTCAGAATGAAGGCAGCGTCTCGTTTGCCAACGAATCATGAGATCCAGTGTTTATTGTAAACTGCTGCTTGTTATGAAATAATAACTTTGTGTTTTTTTGCTTTTTCATAAAGTAGGAAGTAGTATGGCACGCTGTTTTAACATTCAATAAGTAGCGGTGCTCATAGGTGGAGTTTGTGGAGTGAAAAAACAATCCACATCAATGTTAAGTGGTGCTTTGAGTGTTTATGAAGAAGCGCTACAAAAATCTCATGCATAATTATCATTACATATGTCACGGCAAATTTGCGGTTGACCTCATTTGGAGACATGATTTATTGCTCTGGTTGAATGTCCAGGCGAGGCATTGATGATTTTATAAAAAAGGTTTATTATAAAACTAAATAAAAAAGAGTACAAAGATGGACAAAATTAGTGACCCTCCTGGGCGGACGTCCGATGACCGAGTGGCCCACAGTTCTAACTCATCATATATTCCCCCTCAGTCCCCCTCCCTCCTCCCCCCAGGAGATAAAGAGGACAGAGGAGGTGAAAGAAGAGGGTGAAAAGAGACAGTTTCTTCTTTAGGTCAAAACAACCAGTTCTCTGGTATCTCCTGATTGTCGTGAGTGTTAGAGGTGTGTGCGTGTATGGTGTTTGTGTGTATGAATGGATGTGTATTGGGTATGTATGTGTGACTATGTGAGTGTGTGTAGGCATGTGACTGTGTGATGCCTCCGTGTCTGATGGATAAGATGTGTTTTGGGAAGCTGACCTCGAGAAGAGAGCAGAAAACATGAGACAGCAGAAATGAAAAGTCTCAACTTAAAGCCATAAAAAGAATAAGGTCTATGAGTAAATATGTTAATAAACATAACTAACAATTTTGCCCTGACACATACAATAATGCAAAAATGATTCGTAATGTAACTGATAATATTGACAACAAAAATTCACATAAATGTATTGTTTAATGTTGTAAATTCATGATAAAATCAGGTCAGTGGACGCAGTACCACACTGCATACTGCATACAAAAATAACAACAAATGAATTCATATGTATTTTTATACAGTCACTGTGTTTTATGGCACTTAAAATATGTGTATATTATGTGCATTATATTAATAATTATATTATTTTGTATTTAATTTGGAAAAACTATAATAGATAGATATAATGACCACTAGAGGGGTGGGGCAATGCTCCCCCCGCCCCAACCCCACCGAAAACTCAGCATATGGCGATACTTGACATTTTAGACATCTATGATTCAATCACGACATGCATCATATCCATAAAATACTTTAGAATAGTTGCAATTGTACCAGGTGATATCTAAAATTCTATTCTCACTAGTAATAATAATAATAATAATAATTTAGATGTAGCTATCGGTTGAAAAAACATCCAGAATGCAACAGTTGATATCTGAAATGTGAAAACACATTTTCACTAGTTACAATTGTTTAATAACATGTGGAAATTGAATATAAATATTTATCTATAATTGTTATTATTACATGTGAAAAAGGATTATATCTGTATATACTGTATATGGTTTAACTAGTCCAAATGTAATTACTACATGTGAAAATACATTTGTAAAATGTAAAAATTGTTTTCTAAATATTTAAAATGAACCTTTCTGCATATCAAAATGTAATTCCCACGAGTGAAAGTAAAATGTTAATTAGTAAACAAATCACTCTGTTATTCTACGTTCGTTTATTTCAGAAGCAAAAACAAAGTGTGAGACATCGTTACAATGTGTGAGTGTGAAACGTTTTTAAATAAAGTGTGTTTTACAGAGAGAACGGTGTGAGTGTGTCTCCATGTGCTCACACACACACACACACACACACACACTGGAGCTGTTTGCTAAATATTTCTCATTGGGGCGTCACAGTAAACAGGGTGTAAACCATGCAGGTAGCGTGAGGCACCCTGGGCCTGATTTACATGACTTTAGTGAACCTATCGTGTTTCCTTTAATCCTCAGCCTTTCTTTTCCTGGGTGTTGTCTTACAGGACACACCCAAACCTCCCTGAACGTCTACAAACAACAATGACATGCAAAGCTGGAAAATGATGGAGTTTTACTCCTTTATTCTCTGATGGAGAAACATTTTAGATGTTCTACAGCTCAGTGTTCTCACTGAGGTTTAGTGGTGGACAGGGTCTGAGACGCAGGCAGGATACCACCATGTGGACGGGACCATCCAGGGTTCTCAGCAGGAATTTTTCACATCGTAGGGGAATCGCGGGGTGTGCTAGTGAGCAATGCTGGTGCAATGGTTGTTAGGGGGTCTGAGGGCATCTCCCCTTATGAATTTTAACATTTCTAACCCTCCGACAGCCACATTTTGTGAAGTAAAGCTAAAGTTTTTTTTTAATGAATCTTTGTTACAGCCTTACTTTAAAACCAACATTTATTTGTTGAATTGGTGAAGGGACATGATGAACGTAGTTAGAGACCTGCAGTTATGTTGGGACTGTTATGGACACGCCCCCAACTCATTCATTTAAAATGTCCTATTATTTTATTTAGTTGATTGTTTTTGTTTAGATTATGAAGTATACTGTTTATATTGGACAATGATTGTGATTACCATATAGAGGATGCACACAGGCAACATTGGGGGTAGCTAAGTGGCTACAGGGGTCCTCAGGGTCCTCGGGTAAAGACAGGGGCATCTGAGCAAATCGCCTGTATTAAATAGACCATGCGGCTGATATATGTGTTTCTGGGTTATGCAGATTAAAAAAAGAGTTTAAACAACACGGGCATGTTTAGAAATCCCATCAACAGAAAAGCACCATACGCAAGTTGAGGGGACCAGCATAGGGGGCGACATCATAGCGTAGAGGATCTAAATCATAGTGTAAAGTCCACGACCTTCAACAGCTGGTGAGAATCCTTCCATCTCTACCAGTCTGGACTGAGAGTTCCCACCACCAAAGGGGGTTAGAACCATAGGTTGAGATCCTATGGTTCTACCAACACCAGCAGAGGGCAGTGTTCAAAGCTTTGGAGAAACCTGAGGAAACAACATGTGAATCATTAGTGAAGAAGAAGAACGAGACAGTGAAGAACCTTTGTTGACTATACACAGGTTAATTTCAGACTCCTGCATCTAGCTCTTCATCATCATCATCATCTTCATCATCTTCATCATCTTCATCATCTCACCCATGAATGTTTCCATCATATGTCTCAGCTTGTACAGATTATTCAGTGCATGACTCAGCATGACTCAGCGCTGACTGTTGATGAGTCAACTCTGTCAGAGCTGAAGGAAACTCAAGCACGTTATTGAACGTATAGTTTATTGTTAGTGTAGAACCATATAAACCTAAACATGTGTTTATAGATGTGTGCATGTATTTATTATTTCTTCTTCTATGTATTTATGCTGCTGTGACTAAATGTCCTCATTGTGGAATAATCTTGATTTGTTTTATACGTCACAACACGACAATCCCACAGCTTGACTTTCACTTTTTCCATCTTTTGTTTTTAAAATTTTCAAAATTTGTTTTGCACTTTTTTGATGATAGATTCTCAGTCACCACTAGAGGGCAGTCTAACAGAGTGTAATATGTGGTGATGCATGGAGGCTCCTGACTGCTGCTCTATTTATATTATACACTGTTTTTACGGACCCCTGGGAGTACCCGTACCCCACTTTGGGAACCTAGGCTTTATATGAACATTAGTGTCAATAGTGCTAAAATATTTGATGGAGATTAATGAATGTAATCGTAATGAACACGTTGATGTCTTTTCATAAACTGTATCCCATGTTTATTTTTTAAACATTATACGTTTTTTCTGCATCAAAAGAACAGATTGTTAGTGTTTTTCCTCAGGGTTGAACGATACTCTGAGTTCACGATACGATACAGTGATGAGCTCGTGATAATGCTACGATATGGAATTATTGGAAAGAAAAAAAGTCCAAGAAAAACAGCATTTGAGAAAATAATCTGTTTTTATTTGACTTTAACTCTGGACATGATTATATATTCACTCTGAGTCAGAGCTTTACAACTAAATGAGAATATAATAAAAATAAAAATAAATTATAACAATCTGGATATAGTAGATTGTGTGGATTATTTTTATCTGTTTATTAACCTTGATGTTAGGGATTATTATGATTGATAATGTCAGATGTAGTGATGTTAGTTAATAAAGTAAATAAACAATGTGATGTGTAATATATACTGTGAAGCTGCTCATGCTTAAATAAACAGCATTTTTTTAACATTTAGTCACAAAACATGTTTAAAAAATGTATGTGAATTTTTTTACATGTTACTTTTGACCAGATTTACAGCAACATTTGTTACATTTGTGATATTTCTTTTCTTTATATAATAGAATTCTAAATTTAAATGTAAAAGAATAAATCTAAATGTTAAGTATTAGATCTAAATCTAAATTTTAAATGTAAATGTTGCATCTAAAACTAAATAGAAAATCTAAATGTAAATCGAAATTTTAAATCGATATATTAAATCAAAATGGTAAATGTAAATCGAAATGTAAAATTTAAATCTTAAATCTAAATCTCAATATTAAATGTCAAATCTAAATATTAAATGGTAAATCTAAATGTCACGGGTAAAATAAAAATTGAGCTAATATGCAAATTCACCAAAAGAACCAAATTAAAGCCCACGTTTAACATTTAGATTTAAAATTTATTACTTACATTTAGATTTAACATTGACATGTTCGTACAAAAAACATCACAATTTTCACAAATATTGCTATAAATTTGTTTTTTGCTGCTTAATGTTTATTTTATTATTTGCATCTTTACACACACACACACGCACGCACACACACGCACGCACACACACACACACATACACACCAGCTAAAGAACACATTTTAACCCTTTCACAGGATGAACTTTCCACTTCCTGTTGATACACTTCCTGTTAGTTTGAACCCGTCTCAGATTATTAGAACATTTTCTCACAGTCTGTTCACTGATAGAGTTTAACAAACAAGGCCACGACATCAGTGTGTGTGTGTGTGTGTGTGTGTGTGTGTGTGTTTACAGTTTTGAAGCTAATTGCTTTTCATCAGCTGCAGGTCTGAAAATAGATGCTTTTCATAAGTTTTATATATAATTAATATTTCTGTGTAATCCCACAGCTAGGGCTGGGCTATTTGGACCAAAATCTCACTATTATTTTCTCAAAATGGCAGTATGCATTATAAAATTTATATTTTTAACTCAAATGTTCTATTTTTTTCCAATTTGCTGATGAAAAATGTCACATTATGTCACATGACCATTTATGAACAAATAGCTGTACTATGTGCATGAATGAATCTGGATATATTGCCCAGGTCTATAATGACCCTGTTTTTAAATCCTACATTTACAGTAACACCAAAGACTTGTTTTATTTCTTCTATAATTAGTTTTCATCATGTTTGTTATAATGTGTAACAAATATAGTCGTTAGGATTAATGTACAAAGTGATCAAATATTTTCATACTGTATTTCATTTATTTGAAAAACACTGGGTTAAAATATCATTGTTACATTAATGTTGGTTTGGTGAGATATGAATTATGATAGAATTATTGTTGTAATTTTGTATATTTGTGTTGTTGTTCGATGTGTTTTTTGTTTGTCTTTTGTATGTTTTTCATGTAATTTTCAGGTTTTCATAGTTGTTTGTTTTCTTTTAGTAATATTTTATATATTTGTCTCAGTTTTCTTCAGTTTTTAGAATAATTTCCTCCTCTAATGACTTTATAATTTAACTTGTTATTTATTTATTTGTCTGTTAACAGTTTAACTGAAAAATAATGGATGGATTTCATGTTTTTCTTTTTTTAAGTAAATGTCCAAAATGGGAAAAGGAAGAAATGATTTTGAGGATGATTTTTTATTTATTTATTTTTCAATCAGGATTATTGATCCTGGATCACTGATAATATCTGGAGAGTTAATGTTAGTGGAGAGTTCACTCTAGTTCTGTTCATTTCTGTTGTTTAAAATGTATTAAATAAAAACTTATTTTTGCATTTTAACAAATTTAATAACAAGGAAAATCTAAAACTATCCGTGTGTGAACATGTATTTTTAATAAGTGGCTGTTCCATGATGATTAAAGCTACAGTAAGTGATTTTAATAACTCACATTATATGGAACACAACAGGTCACACCTCATTTAACTCTAAATGTGCTGACGGTGCAGGTTGAGCAACGTCAGGGTTTAAAACAGCACAAAAATTATACTATTTATACAGTTTAAAACATAAAGACAGACCTACATAAACAAGTTACATACAGAATAAAAACAATAATCTAACATTCATATGATAAATATGTTAGAGTCACTAATGTACAAACAATATAAAAGTATAAAAGCAGTGATTTTAAAAGTCAGAGTTTTCTAACCGTCGACTCCCATTTTAGTTTATTAATAAAGCTGTTATGAAGTCAGTGATTCTCAACATGTGGTTCTTTGTGTCTTCATTTTAGTTTTTATTCCCCCAGAAAACCTTAAAGACCAGAAACTTTTTACCCTTTATACATTTTCCTTTGTCCTATTTTTGATTTTAGCTCCTTTTGCCAATAAATATCAGCTTTTCCTCATTTTTGTCCATTTTTGCCACTTTTCATCTAAATAAGCTCCTTTGGTCCATTAAATAACACTTATTTTCTTTTTCTACATTTTGTCTCTTTTTGTTCCACATTTTTGCCCTTTTTCACTATTTTGTTTTTAATACTATTGTCACAATATATTGTTTTGCTCATTTAAGCCATAAATACCTCCTGGTTCTTCTTTATTAGTCATTTTTTCTGCCACTCTCGACTGTTTTTGGCCCATTTTAGTCACTTTTCACTCTTTTCTTGCCACGTTTTTGTATTTTTTGAATTTTTTTTTTTTTTTTTTTTGCCACATTTTACTAATTTTTTTGTCATTTCCTCATCACTGTTAACTCTTTGTTAACTCTTGATCACCAGTTGATCAATCGAACATTTTCAACACCTAATTATTCTATAAAAAATGAATGGGATGATTTTTTGTGGGTGTCACATTCCACACGGGTCTGTTTATAAAACACCAACAATATCTAAGCAATAGGAGGAAGTGGGACTATATTTATGTAATGTAGGGATATTTTCAGATTGAGCAGGATTTGGGAAAAATGTGGTTTCTTTTAACAATTTGAGATTAAAAATGACTTCCATGGGATTATGTTTTAAAGGACCAGATTTGGCCCCCGGACCTTGAGTTTGACACATATATTCAAGCATGATTTTTATATGGCATATTAAATATCAAATCACTCTTTACAAAATGAGAACAGACACTTTTAGCTCAGAGGAATGTTACATTAATTCTGATTAATTAAGACTAACGGAACACAGTGATTTAATCAGTACCATAATTAATTAATTAATTAATTAATTAATTAATTAATTAATTATAATAAGGATTCATACAAATTAATTAATAAAAAGTTCAATAAAAACTGTTCAAATCTCATAAAGACTAAACACAAGTTTTTTTCATCATAATCATTAGCATGTGATGCAGATTATGACAAATGTTCTTCACAATATTTTAGATTTATCTGAAATAATAATGTCATACTTCTTCTTGTTGTTCCTGATTATTGATTACTCTGATTATTGATCACTCTATGATTACTGATTACTCTGATTACTGATTACTCTATGATTATTGATTACTCTATGATTACTGATTACTCTATGATTATTGATTACTCTATGATTACTGATTACTCTATGATTACTGATTACTCTGATTATTGATTACTCTATGATTATTGATTACTCTATGATTACTGATTACTCTATGATTACTGATTACTCTGATTACTGATTACTCTATGATTACTGATTACTCTGATTATTGATTACTCTATGATTACTGATTACTCTATGATTATTGATTACTCTGATTATTGATTACTCTATGATTACTGATTACTCTATGATTACTGATTACTCTGATTATTGATTACTCTATGATTATTGATTACTCTATGATTACTGATTACTCTGATTATTGATTACTCTATGATTATTGATTACTCTATGATTACTGATTACTCTATGATTATTGATTACTTTATGATTATTGATTACTCTATGATTACTGATTACTCTGATTATTGATTACTCTGATTACTGATTACTCTATGATTACTGATTACTCTGATTATTGATTACTCTATGATTACTGATTACTCTATGATTATTGATTACTCTGATTATTGATTACTCTATGATTACTGATTACTCTATGATTACTGATTACTCTGATTACTGATTACTCTATGATTACTGATTACTCTGATTATTGATTACTCTATGATTACTGATTACTCTATGATTATTGATTACTCTGATTATTGATTACTCTATGATTACTGATTACTCTATGATTATTGATTACTCTGATGATTGATTACTCTATGATTACTGATTACTCTATGATTACTGATTACTCTGATTATTGATTACTCTATGATTACTGATTACTCTATGATTACTGATTACTCTATGATTACTGATTACTCTGATTACTGATTACTCTGATTATTGATTACTCTATGATTACTGATTACTCTGATTATTGATTACTCTATGATTACTGATTACTCTGATTATTGATTACTCTATGATTACTGATTACTCTATGATTACTGATTACTCTGATTATTGATTACTCTATGATTACTGATTACTCTGATTATTGATTACTCTATGATTACTGATTACTCTGATTATTGATTACTCTATGATTACTAATAATCCAATAAACAAATAAAACACGTGTTCTTTGACTGAAAACACAAATAAACAAAATTTAATTATTGTTATTTTTAGCAAAAACTCATTTTCGAGTAGTGTGCATTAATGCACATATATGCACATATATGCACATATATGTGCATATATGTGCATATACAATCTCTGTCAAGTCAATCTCAATTTTTGTGCTGTTCCTGACTTGAGGGAACTGCTCTTTATTGGATGGGGATTCCTGGACTTCACTCAATGAACCAGACCTTCAATTACTTTTCCTTTTTCTTTTTATTTCGTAATTTTTGTGGGTCGGAACATCAGTTCAGGTGAAAAACCTCAAAAAGAAAATAAACAGTACAAAACCAATTAGACAACCATTTGTTGGTTGAAATCAAATTTAGCTTTTCACCCTTTTTAACTAAATTCTTTAACAAAATCAGATTGTTAGTAGTAAGTTAACTTAGTACTTTTAACTCTGCAGTTAACATGGCACTGGAAATAAACATGATAACCCATTAAATTAAACAAGCATCAAACTCAATAATAATCCTTGCATTTGCCAGTAAACAGTAAACAAATTGCTAAACTTTATAAATAAATTAAGAAGAAAAAAATGCATTCAACTTAATTTTTCAATCCAAACAATGTCAATCCGTTTCCTGTCCATTTTAAATGAATTGTCCAACTAACATAAGTTTTTTATGCTTGTGGTTATGTAGGTGCTTACCAGCTGCCCATCCATTCATAATAAGAGTTTTTGCACAAAGTTTAGTCCCAGCTGAGGAAACAGAACTTTCTTCTCTGAGGCATGCATTGCCATTGCCTCCATGCTCCCACAGTGGCTGGTTTGTGCTTAAAAAGAATCAGGTGTGCACACTCACATGTGGGAGGGGCTTCCACAAGGCCCCTCCCCTGCTTAGCAGGAGGGTGAAAGGCAGCTCACAGGCAGTTTGACAGAACACCTCCCACTCGGTCTTCATGCAGGAACTGCTGGGAAGACCGCACGAATCGACAACTGCAACCTGCCCATTAAAGTCCTTTGTGATGCTCCCCGTTGTCTTCATCTTGTTCCTCGATTGGTAGAAGAACCACCAGCCGCCGGACATCTCTATGTAGAATTGTAGATTGGATGCTCGGTCCGCTTTGGACCACTGGTTTGCGGGCCATGGAAGGTCGGGTTGTCGGGACGCAGGAGCTTTGAACCACCTTCACATGTACATCTCGGACGATGCCTTTTTGATCAGGGTTGACTTTCTCCACCCGTCCAAGTTTGAATTGGCCCCTCATGGCATTCTGATCACAGATCCACACAATATCACCAACAGCAATGTTCCTGTGCAAGGTATGCCACTTGCTTCTCACAAACAGATTAGGGCCCGCCAGCTGACTCCATGACCTCCAGAACTTGTTGACTTGGCACTGCATCTCTCTTAATCTTTTGTAAGAATAATTTGTAAAATCAAAGGTTTGGATATCGCCTCCTGGGGAGGCACGACCCAAGAGTAGCATGTTAGGAGTCACGTATTGTACTACATCTTCACGGCTCTGCACCCTGGCATCAATTGGACGTTCATTGGCGAGGTTGGCGGCAAGCTGTAAGGCAGTTTGAAATTCACTGAAAGTGAGTCCATTCTCTTTGTCTAAGCTTTGGAGTGCCTTTTTGACAACACGGACAGCCGCTTCAGCTGCCCCATTGCGGTGCGGAGAATCTGCCGGCTGGATCTGCCACTCCCAGATGGTGCTATTTTTCGCAGCTGTCTCTTCGAGAGCAGCTTTTTCTTGGTTTAGAAACTGGTAAAGTTCATTTAGAATAGGCTTTGCACCGACGAAATTTGTCCCAGCATCAGACCAGATCTTTCTTGGGTGCCCTCTAATTGCGGTAAACCTCTGGTATGCCATCAGGAAACTCCCTGTTGACATATTGCTCACCAGGTCTGTGTGGATAGCTCTGCTGGCCATACAGCTGAAAACAACACCCCATACTTTCAGTGTAACTCGTTTCCTGACATCGTCTTTGACCAAGTAAGGTCCAAAGAGATCAACTGCAGTGAACTCGAAGGGAGCGGTGGGACTGGATCTTTCATGTGGTAAGTGACCCATTACTTGTTGACATCTTTTTACTTTATACTTTCTGCAAGATACACAGCCTTCAACAACTTTTTTGGCTACTCTCCGCCCTTGAACGATCCAGGCTGTCTTCCTCATCTGCAGTAGAGTTGCAGCTATACCCTCGTGACCTTTGCTATGAGCCTCCCGTGCCAGTAATGTTGAGATCCATGCATCCGGTGGTAAGAGTGGGACTGTGACACCATCTTCTTTAAAGGCTTGAATTCTTCCACCGCAGGTTAGCAACCCAGTTTCTGGCTCTCTGTAAACTACCAAGCGGTCAGTTGTGGTGGCAGGGAAGATCACCCCATGCTGTGTTGCAAGGAAAATGTCTCTTAACGCATCTTGCCTTTCTGTGGCAGTGATAACTCCATCCTCCGGGATGGCCTCCCACTTTGGTGTTTTTAGGATTTGGCTGGAGCCTGCAAACTTTTTGGCTGCTCTCCAGACCAAGGCAACAGTCTTTAGAAGACGTGACAGGACACTGAATCGTCTTTCATTCAGTAAGTTCTGCACCGCTACCCCAGCAGGTGGCCGGTGACTTTTCTTTGGTGGGATTGCCTTTGCTTGAGCTCTGGTCAGTACTGCCACAAATGATTTTTTCTGTATCTGATTAACACCTTCTCTGGCAGCTACAGACACATCTTTTGCCGACATAATTGGCCACTCATTTTCAGGGAGACTCAGGAACTTTGGCCCTTTCTGCCACTCTGAATCCTCGGCCAACTCTTTTGGCTCTGCCCCTCGAGTGATGATGTCAGCTATGTTGGCTTGTCCAGGGATCCACCACCAGTCCTGTACTTTTGTGCTACTCTGGATCTCTCCGATCCTGTTTGCAAAGAATGTTTGAAAACCATAACTTTCGCGTTGAATAGCACAAAGGACTGTCTGGCTGTCCACAAAATGGTACCACTGTTTGACTTTGATCTGCGAGTGTTGTTCGAAGTACTTTTTCAGGCGGCTGGCGAAGACAGCACCACACAATTCTGCCTTGACAGTGTCTCCCTTCTGGTTGAGAGGCGTCAATTTTGCTTTTGAATCCACGAGTCTAACTGTGATGCTTCCATTGCAACCCCATCGAAGATATAAGACAGCACCATAGGAAGACTCACTGCCGTCTGAGAAGGTTACCGCAAGCGGCTCAGTTATGGCCCCAAGTGGTGTCAGGGCTCTGGTGAACTTGATTTGTCCTAATTGGACATATTCTTCAAACAAATTGATAGCGCATCTGCGGAGCTCGTCTGACAGGGGGAGGTCCCAAGTGTCTTTGGCAAAGCAGTTCTTTGGCTTTGCCTCCTGAAAAGCCCTTCTGACCAAAATTGCTCCCTTTTGCTTTGCAGGTGTCATCAAGCCAATTGGATCATAAAGTCCAGCAACTTGGCTGAGCAGTTCCCGCCTGTTCAGTGGGTCTGGTGTCTGATCTCTTACTTCCTTCAGCAAAAGGTCTTGCCCAAGTCTCATTTTCTTCTTCCGCTTTGAGAAGTTGATTTTCACCATGACATGTAGCTTGTCTTCACCCACTGTGTAGCCCAGACCAAGTGCTTTATTATCCTCGTCCTTCAGCTGATTTGGCAGGACAACTATTTTTGGCAAAACTTTTCTACTTTCCCCTTTACTTTGGCTTGAGAAGACCCAGGGTTTTAGGGTGAACCCACCAGCTTTCAGAATCAGCTCCACATTTTGTGTGATGGTCTTGAGCTTCTCCAGATCATTGTGGGACGTCAAAATGTCATCCACATAGCTGTGTTCTTGTAATACTTTCCTCTCATCTAGCAGGTGGCTGAACTGAGGTAGGTTTGCAGTTTCTCTCATGGCGAGTTGGGCTATACAACCTGCTGGCTTATCTCCGATGTTGACTCTGGTGATAGCAAACTCCTCCAACTATTCATCCTTCGAGTCACGCCATAGGAATCTGTGCAAATGGACTTCTTTCTCCTCAAGCCATAC
The DNA here is from genome assembly GCF_900634775.1 of Gouania willdenowi. Taxonomy (NCBI): domain Eukaryota; kingdom Metazoa; phylum Chordata; class Actinopteri; order Blenniiformes; family Gobiesocidae; genus Gouania; species Gouania willdenowi. The sequence continues at coordinate 3,855,588 of NC_041046.1, forward strand.
AGAGTTGTACATTTTACTGATGTCTCCTAGGGCAGCGTAGGAGCCTTGGCGAAACTTTAGGAGGACTACTCTGATTAGGTTCAGGACATCTGGACCTTTTAGCAGATGATCATTAAGACTCTGACCTTGGTATTTCTGACTGCTATTCCAGACAAGTCTGACCGGAGTTGTAACAGAGTGTGGGTTGGGAGCGATGAGGTGGCTTATGTACCAAAGAGGTCCAGTCCAAGTAAGTAGCTCTTCTCTGGACAGTTTCTTTGCTGCACGACGGTCAACCATTTCATGTATTTGAACAGTATAAGCTGCCTTCCACAGTGGTTCTTTGGCAAGCTTTCTTTCTGTTCTGAGGAAGGTTGCCTCCACTCCTCTTCTATTGTTTGGCAGAGTGGATGGATCATCGAGCCATGGATAGCTTGCATGCCAATGGGGATTTTCACTGTGTTCATCAGCACTGATATAGGTCAAACCACTCTTTACGACCTCCAATTCCCGCTCTTCTGCTAGGGTCATGTCCTTACCACCAGGTTGGCAGTTTCCACACCGACAACCGCCACATTTTGGATTGCAGGCAGCGCCGATACTATCCCACTTCCACCAGTTAAGGAAGTCTTGAGCAGTGGTTGTAGCGTATGAGTGCTTGATAGTAGGTGAGGAGTGGGTAAGTTCTTTGTAGTTTACAGCTGCTGTCCTCATTGATCTTGCAAAGTGGGTTTGCGATGCATGAGCTGAAATGGTGGTTTGTTCAGAAAGCTCAGGATGGCTGCCAGCAACTGTTTTCCCAAGTGGGCCGTCCCATAGCACAAGGTCTCCCACCATGCTCACCCTCTGAGGAGCCAGTCTACCTTCCTTGTGACTAATTAGAAGGTCTACTTCTTTTGGTCTTTGTAATTCAAAGAGGGGGATATCTGGGAAAAACTTCTGGAGTTGCTTGGCTGTGACAGGATGGTGGATGTCTGCGATATCATCAAGTCCATAGCAGACTAGCTGGTGGGAGTTATAGGTCGATTTGTCATTACGGACACGGATCTTTAGGAGGTATCGCATTGTTTTTACTGTGACCTCCATACCTCCAACTCCATGGACAACAAGAGTAATGGCTTCGCTTCTCAACTTTAAGCGCTTTGCCGCTTTGTGTGTGATGTAGTTGGTGTCTGACGCAAGGTCAATTAGGGTTCCAACCTTTTGACCTGCATTTGCAGTGACCTCAAGCAGCATCATGATTACTGGCCATTCTGCTATACCGTATTCTTCCAGGAGATTTCGTCGACTGGAGATCTGTACATTTCTTGATGCAGTGTTAGAAAAGACGTGTCGACACTGTTGGGCAAGTTCAGGAGGAAGTTTTTGAACAAATTCTTCTTGAGCTTCTGTATAACTCTTCCGGTTGTTGCCTCCTCCCACTGTTCCATGTTTAGCCTTCTCCCGATTTGGACATAGATAGATGTGATGCCCAGAACTTCCCTTGCAGCTTGGATCTTTGCAGATGAACTCAGTCTTGGAACAGCCATCACAATCTGAATGAACTTCAAGGCATCTTTTGCATCCTCCAAGCTTTCTCACTGCATCCTTCTTTTCAGACAGCTTTAGCACGCGGAATTTTCTGCAGAAGTAGAGCTTTCTTCTATGCCCTCCTTCTCCACAGACCACACATCCCAATGATTGGCTGCTGGCTTGGTTTGAGGCCCTGGTTCGGGCTTGTCTTTGTTCGGGCCTAGACTTGGGTGGCTCGTCACTTAACTGATCCAGCTGTTCATAAATGACTTCCTGGCTCTTAAGGAAAGTGAGGAGATAGTCAAACCTTCGTGCTTGAGTTAGGGCATTGCCTTTTTCTGCTGCATGAAGAAGCCACTCCTTCTTTAGCACATCAGGGAGCTTACTTTCAATAGACCTGATGACAAGTGGATTTTTTATTGCACCAACTTCATCAAGGTCACTCAGGTCTGAGAGGGCTTTCTCAACTGTCTGTATGAGCTCAATTATTTTCTTTGGTTGATGAGATCTAATAACCGGGGTACTTTGGATTTCTTCCACAATCTCAATAGCAATACTTGTTTTATTACCAAAACGGTTTTCCATGACACGAAATATGTCATCTGCGGTGTTGTGACTTGAGAGGCGAAGATCTTTTATAACTTTTTCATCAATGCTGTCGATGAGCTGGAATTTCTTTATTTCTCTTGACCCCGATGGTTCACCTTGAGCTTGGAGTGACTCCCAGTCCCTCCTCCAGCGATAGAACTCACGTCTAACTCCAGTAAATTTGGGCAGGGATGCTGGTTTTAGTCTGATGATTGGGGTTGAGTAGTTGACCAAAGATGCATCCATCAATCTTGATGACTCTTTTCTGGCCTTTGCCCGAATGAAGTCTGCCTTCCTTGATGTGAGCTTGGGGAGGATAACCTCAAGTTCTCTGATTCGACCATGAAACTCCTTATGCTCTGCAGGGGGCGCCCAGCATTTCCACTTTATTTGTGACTTCTTTGCAGTCTCCACCATGCTCTTGAGATGCTCAACCATGAAATCAAAGGCTTCTTTGTCTTCACTGGGTTCAATGGTCATCACACGTTCTGCCTCGGTCTCTGCTGTCTGCACTGCCAGCGTCAGCTCATCTTCTCCATAGTTGGCCCACAATGTACTCTGAATTAAGTCTTTCAGCTCTTTTAGTTTCTTTTCACACTCAGTTGCAGTTTTCTCTAAGTCGGCTTTTTGCGCCTCATCTAGCGCTTCTTCGTTCCGCTCAGATTCATTTTCTGCCATGTACTGGGCTTCGACATCATCATTAGCTTCAATGACTTTGTTTGTCTCTAGTGTGAGTTTTGTGAAACTGTCTTTGAGCTCCTCCTCGGACATCAAAGTGTGCATTCTGGTCACATTATTTGCCAATCTGGAGAATTGACGTTTTGCAGATGTTCGGATGGCTTTTAGTTGCTGCAAAGTTATAGAGGCTGCCATTTTAGGTCTCACTGCTCTCAGGCCAGTACTTGAAGTTTTCTTCCCTCTGGACCTTGCAGATTCACCACAACTTATTCTGGTTCTTATCCAGTATTTACTGGTTTTTCACTGTCAAGTCAATCTCAATTTTTGTGCTGTTCCTGACTTGAGGGAACTGCTCTTTATTGGATGGGGATTCCTGGACTTCACTCAATGAACCAGACCTTCAATTACTTTTCCTTTTTCTTTTTATTTCGTAATTTTTGTGGGTCGGAACATCAGTTCAGGTGAAAAACCTCAAAAAGAAAATAAACAGTACAAAACCAATTAGACAACCATTTGTTGGTTGAAATCAAATTTAGCTTTTCACCCTTTTTAACTAAATTCTTTAACAAAATCAGATTGTTAGTAGTAAGTTAACTTAGTACTTTTAACTCTGCAGTTAACATGGCACTGGAAATAAACATGATAACCCATTAAATTAAACAAGCATCAAACTCAATAATAATCCTTGCATTTGCCAGTAAACAGTAAACAAATTGCTAAACTTTATAAATAAATTAAGAAGAAAAAAATGCATTCAACTTAATTTTTCAATCCAAACAATGTCAATCCGTTTCCTGTCCATTTTAAATGAATTGTCCAACTAACATAAGTTTTTTATGCTTGTGGTTATGTAGGTGCTTACCAGCTGCCCATCCATTCATAATAAGAGTTTTTGCACAAAGTTTAGTCCCAGCTGAGGAAACAGAACTTTCTTCTCTGAGGCATGCATTGCCATTGCCTCCATGCTCCCACAGTGGCTGGTTTGTGCTTAAAAAGAATCAGGTGTGCACACTCACATGTGGGAGGGGCTTCCACAAGGCCCCTCCCCTGCTTAGCAGGAGGGTGAAAGGCAGCTCACAGGCAGTTTGACAGAACAATCTCAGTACTATTCGCACTCAGTACATGACCCCAGTGTCATGGTCTGAGTTTACCTTCGTACTGAGATTCTCTTACAATCTCAGTACGCGGCGGCTACGTACTGAGATGTACCCGTACTGGATCAGCCATGCACAGATATTACTGTACTGATTTAAAAAATGCTTAAAACATCACATCAGTCGATTATCAATAAAAAAGATCAGCCAATGATAAAAAGATATGATTGTCATGATCAGAATTATATGAATACAACAGCTTATTATTGTAAAGTTACATTAGGTTAACTTATTTATTGCAATGTATATTATAATCATTTTTCTTGGGGAATAAACTTTTCCTATTTGTATTGATATTGCTGCATGAGACAATATTAAGTTGTTGACAGAGATTGTCACTCACTCAGAATGGCGGAAGGAGCAAAAATGAATTTTCCAGTAGTGTGCATAATCGATCTCAGTACGAGGTAAACTCAGAACGTGACACCGGTCCAGGGACGACTTTTCCTTCAGCTCCCAATGCATCATGGGACGATTGAGTGTGACTAGTGTGCACGGTGGGCACAGTAGCCATAATCAACCTACCCATGATGCATTGTGAACACAATATAAAACGGTCCTGGCAGATACTCTACGTGGTCACACCCTCACATCTAAATAAATAAATAAACTTATACACTGATTAATAAGGTAACCTGATCTAAACCTAACTAAAACTAATAGTAAAATACCACTTCATTAAGTGGAACATGACAAAGTACACAAACATCACCCACTGGGAAAACCTTTTATCACATAGAATAAAATAGAATAAAACACCTTAAAACGCACACATTCAATGACAAAACAATGAGTTTTTAGCTAAAGTGGCTAATGGTTAGCACAGCTGTAATGTTCTCAATGAGCAGAAACAACATTTGATTCCTTTGATCAGCAGACGTTAACGCTGCAGTATTGCTGACTAGACAGATGTTGTGGATTTGAAAGCGTTCGGACTCAGATGTGATTGATTGGTTCAGTCTGGTTCTGGTTTTATTTATTTCTGACTGAAGGATTGTTTTTCTGAGCTGTTTGTTGGAGGATGAACCATAACGACTCCAGCAGGACCTACTCATTTCAAAGTTCTTACCTTAATGTGTTCCATGCTCTGATCGTTCTGGACTAGAACGTGTCTGATTGGTCCATCCACCTGCATGTGAGCAAAGCTTTTCTACGTTCATTCCTCACATGTTGTGATAATATCACCTTTATTCTCACAAAGTAAAAAAACAACATTCCATCTACAGATTCCTGACATCAAACACTAAATGTTGAGTATTTTAAATGTAACTCTACGTCACTTCCTCTGAGCATCTATTTGAGATAATCTATGTTATGCAAAATCTGGATAATGTTAAAACATGTTATGATGATGACATAATGAAATCCAGTAACATCATCAAATTACCCACAATGCAGCAGAGAGACTTCTCCTCTCTGTATTTTGAACTGGAAATGAACACATCAACACTTTGTTTTGAATTTTAAAAAAAAATCCGTAAACTATTAACACCACATGTTCCACTCTAAGGCAGGCGTTCTCAACCTCTGGGTCAGGCCCCCACTTGAAGTCGCAAGGCACTGGGAGAGGGTCTCCAGATGCCTGAAAGAAACTGAGAATATTTTCTGAATAATTTGAGCTCATTTTTGCTTATTTTTACCATTTTTCTGCAACTCCACCAAACTCACCATATTTTAACCTATTTTCATCACTTTTTCTTGCCATATTTTTGCTCCTTTTAATGTATTTTTGCTACATTTCTCCCATTTCTGACACTTCATCACATTTCAATGACTTTTCTACACATTTTTTCCACTTTCCAGACATGTTCATCACTTATAAAGACTTTCTCCCACTTTTACACCTAATGTCACATATGTTGATCTATTATTGTCACGTTTAACCTCTTTTAACCATATTTCATGATTATTTTTTGACAATTTAACCACATTCACCTTTTGTTCCAATATTGACACTTTGAATCCTTTTAACCAATTTCTGTGTTTTTTAAAATCCCATTTCACCACCATATCAGTTCAATTTTAACCCATTTTATTTCTGATTAAAACCATGTTTTCCATCTTTAAGATGATTATAATAATAGTAAACTTTGTGGATAACAGTGGATATTATTCAGATGAATAAATAAATATATCATCATCATCATCATCATCACTCTTCCTCTCTCTAATGAACAGTACATGTGGGCGTACAGCCTGAACTCTTTCTAAAATATCACCAATGAGGGGCTACTGAAGGTGTCAATCAAAAAGCTTTTAGTCGCTGTGAAAGAAAAAGAAGCTGTGACTGTGATATTTCACGTGTAAAGGCTGCTGAGCTGCTGCTGTTCCTACGCGATCCAGACTCTGACGTTCCTTTGGAGGCAGAAACAATAACACGTTACAGAGACTCTTTGACATTTAGACCACATTTTAAAAACAAACGGCTCATACTCTGTATTAGTGTGTGTGTGTGAAGCAACACAAGTACATCTGCATGTGAGACACACGGGAAGCTATGCTAAGGTTAGCATTTTTACTAACCTGAGAACTGAGAACAAGTGCAATTACTTTTCTCGTGAAAATATAATGTCTATGTTAAATCTAAATCTAAATGTTAAATAATAAATCTAAATTTCAAATCTAAATATTAATTGTAAATCAAAATGTTTATTATTACATATTAAATCTAAATCTAATTTTTAAAAACAAAATTTAAATCTAAATGTTAAATCTATCCACCAGCTTTGTCCTATTTAAGACACAGGGGGGTCTGCTGGTGCCTATCTCCGGCTCATACTGTTCATGAGGCGTGGGTATGTTAAATCAAAATCTTAAATCTAAATGCTATATGAGCTTTATTTTGGTACTTCTGGTGAATTTTCACATTAGCCAATTATTGAGTTTCACCCATGACATTTGGATTCAACGTTTAGATTTAACACTTAGATTTAGATTTAATATTTTGACATTTACATTTAACATTTAGATTCAACATTTAGATTCAACATTTAGATTTAATATTTTGACATTTACATTTAACATTTACATTTAACATTTACATTTAACATTTAGATTCAACATTTAGATTTAACATTTAGATTTAATATTTTGACATTTACATTTAAAATTTAGATTTAACACTTAGATTTAAAATTTAGATTTAACACTTAGATTTAAGAATTGAATTTAACATTTACATTTAACTCAACATTTAGATTTACATTTACATTTAGAGTTAGATTTAACATATAAAATTTACATTTAGCATTTAGATTTAGATTTAACATTTATATTTAGAATTTAGATTTAGATTTAAAATTTACATTATATTTTTACAGGAAAAAAACATACCATCTCACAAATATACCTGCAAATCTGGTCAAAAGTAAAACATTTAAAACATGGCTTGTTGCTAATCTTTATTTTAGAATGAGCAACTTTACAATCAGTGCCTCGTATATTCAAAGAATAAAAATCTAGTGATGTATAAGGAAACAAAAAGAAATACAATATAAACCAATAATATTTAATGTTTGTTCTAGATCAACAAAGCCTAGTATTAGCATATTTTAAATAACTTTCTTATTGTTCATATGTTAGTGTATGAAAGAAAAACTCAATCAAACCATTGACGATCACAAAACAAAGATCAATTCTGTGATGTTTACAAACATTAATACCATCAATATCAGACTGATCAATGTGAACTGAACCTTTAAAAGATGCATAAACTCTATATTTGAATCAATGATACAGTATAAGAGCAGATTTCTTCTTATTGACTGAACGTAAACAGTCCTGACGACTAAATTCTGACTAAAACTAAACTAAACACTTTATTACACTTTGGTGTTTTTCTCACATCACTATTAACATTTACACAGCAGTTTCTTAAAATAATGAGTATAAACTGTAAAACCTAGTGATAACCTGCAAAAACACGTCACTAGCTCAAAATGGAACGTCCATATCTCAAAAACTAGTATTCATGTCTATAAAACTGTCAGTGTCGTCAAAATGAGAAGTCATGACATCATCGTTTATGAATAAGGTAGTCAAATTGCTTAGTCATGTTTTCATTATGACACATTATTGTGTTAAAGGTCAGAACTCAGTGACATTACACCAGTTCTATACACTATTTATAGAGCTGTTTAAAAACTACAGTTACACATTACTGTAGTTAGAGGAGTCAGTCAGTACAAGACACGCAATATGTACGTTTCATATTTTTACTGTATATAATTCTACAGCATTATGCAAAATAAAAAATACACTACAGTCACATATTTAGAACAAACATAAGAAACAGTGTTTGGTAGAGCTGTGCACAAATGTGAACATTATACTGTAACAGTACGTAGTGTAAGTGAACATAGGTAAATCATTCTGACACATCCAGATGTTCCTGTTTGTCTGGTTCATCTACATCACAACAGACTTTTTAGGAAACATTTCTAGGAAAAAATGACTGAAGCAATGAAATGAAGGGAACGACTATTCAGCATCTATACAGTAAGTCTAGTTCATTTTGACTGACATGACATAAACAAATGATAATGTTATAAAACAGCAGAGAATTGTATGAAAGCAACGCATCAAAGTGAGTGGTAAAAAGTGTAAAGTGGTGATAAGAGGTAAACATGGTGGGGTTCACCATGATGGGTGATGATGGTTTAACTCTTCTTCACCACAGGCTCTCAGACGATGATGCAGCACTCTGACCACCAACATGGCAACCAAGACCATTAAAAGACATTGTGTAAAGCTTTAAAAACAAAGTGTTTAAAATGCATTAGAGCAGTTTTAAATGCCATTATACTGTGTATTTGGTGCTATGTGTGGTTTTTACTGTGTTTCTGCTCTGAGCAAAATAACGCCATAGAAATTATGTTTATTTTACGTTGCTCTACATATGGATTTATACAAACTGAACAGGAGTTTTTAAAAATCCATTTCACCCCCAAGCTATGGCTAGAGCAGGGGTTCTCGACCTGATGGGAGAGGGTCTCCAGATGCCTTCAAGAAACTAAGAACATTTTCTGAACAATTTGAGCCCATTTTTGCTTATTTTTACCATTTTTCTACAACTCCACCAAACTCACCATATTTTAAACTATTTTCATCACTTTTTCTTGCCATATTTTTGCTCCTTTTAATGTATTTTTGCTACATTTCTCCCATTTCTGACACTTCTACATCACATTTTAATGTCTTTTCTACACATTTTTTTCACTTTCCAGACATGTTCATCACTTATAAACCATTTCTACCACTTTTACACCTAATGTTACATATATTGAGCCATTATTGTCATTTTTAACCTCTTTTCATCATATTTCATGATTATTCTTGCCAATTAAACCACATTCACCATTTGTCATGTCCATTATTTGCCAGTTTAAACTAATTGTTGCTATATTAACACTTTAAACCCAGTTTACCACATTTTCTGTCCATTATAGGCCACTTTAATATGCAACTTTTAACCTTTTCCACCATTTCTGGTCACTTTGAACCCATTTTGGGGCGGCAGTGGCTTAGTCCATAGGGACATGGGTTGGGACCTGGAGGGTCACCGGTTCAAGTCCCAGTACGGTCCAAAAGAACAGAAGTTGTTCTGGTAGCTGGAGAGGTGCCAGGGCACCTCTCAAGCACTGCCGAGGTGCCCTTGAGCAAGGCACCAACCCCATACACTGCTCCCTTCATTGTAAAGCGACTTTGAGTACACAGAAAAGCGCTATATAAAATTGATGTATAATAATACTTTTTATTAGTGATTAAATCAAGGATTTCCATCTTTAAGATGACTATAATAATAATAATAAACGTTCCTGGATAACAGTGGATATTATTCAGATGAATAAATAAATGTGGTTATCACAGATTCATAGAACAATGGACCATCATTTTACTGACTTTATGGATGGACCCCAAAAATCTCTCCCCTTTATTCCCCCTTATAGATGGTCCTGTCTCCACATGACTGTTCTTCAATGTTCATGTCTGTGTTCAACCACCTTCAGCTACAGTGGGGGTCCCTGCTCTCTGGGACCTTTATTTTGGAGGGTCCCCGCTCTCTGGGACCTTTATTTTGGAGGGTCCCCGCTCTCTGGGACCTTTATTTTGGAGGGTCCCCGCTCTCTGAGACCTTTATTTTGGAGGGTCCCCACTCTCTGGAACCTTTATTTTGGAGGGTCCCCGCTCTCTGGGACCTTTATTTTGGAGGGTCCCCGCTCTCTGGGACCTTTATTTTGGAGGGTCCCCGCTCTCTGGGACCTTTATTTTGGAGGGTCCCCGCTCTCTGAGACCTTTATTTTGGAGGGTCCCCACTCTCTGGAACCTTTATTTTTGGGTCATGAGTTGAAAAGGTTGAGAACCACTAGGCTAGAGGACCCCTGTGGGTCCTCGAACCCCAGTTTGAGAACCAACTGGTTTGACTTTATTGATTCTAACTTGATCATGCATTAATTATTTAATGAAGTCATTATATATATCATTAAGCTATTAATTAATCCTTGGAGCATTTAAAGTTTTTGTTATGAAGGAATTTTTATTTTGACCATGACTATTATGGTGAGAACATGCAAACTCCTCACATAGAGGACGTTTCTGTAGCATCCAGTGTGTGTTCTCACTGTTTACACATAATAATAATACCTGAGCATTACTGCAGAGCTGACAGGGCTTTTCTCTTTGTGGGTGTGTTTTTATGTCCATTTACCTCCCACTGTTCCCACACGTGATTGGTTGGTTAATTTGTGGCTTTAAATGGACATCAGGGTATTTAGTGTGTTGGCGTCTCTTAAGATGTTAGCTGGTCTGCCTCCTGCACATTATTATCACATGCTTTAGAAACTGTAGCACTGTCAGCTTCTATTCCATGGCCCCAAAAAACTGCTTCTGTAATAAATGGAAGATAGTTCAGAGATATTTGACAATGTAATCATCATTTATTCACAGGTTTATTTTTCAACTGGTCACAAACAGTCTGATCACAGCTAACTGCCTTCCATGAATGACACCCAGGGGCCACATGTGGCCCTCAGTCTAATTTTGTGTGGCCTCAAAAGAAAATGCATAATATGACTTCAAAATCACACACAATCACGAAAATAATACACAAAACAACAGCAAAAATACACATATAAAATTACAAAAACAATTGCACAAAATGACAACAAAAATGTGTAAGAGTACACAAAACACGCACAAGATGACTACAAATATCCACAAAATAATGGAAAAACATAAACAACAAAACAACAGAAATACACATAATGACTAAAATATATACAAAATGACAATAAAAATACACAGAAATCAAATGACACACACATAAAAAATAAGGAAAAAAATATTTGTGAAGAAAACAAAAACACATAAAAGCCTGTGATTCCTGTGTTAATGCTGTTTGGTCATTATTCTAAATGCTGACGTTAACATTGACCATGTGACCCTGAGATCACATGTTTATGGCCCTGCAAAGACTGGCCATCTTGAGCCTAGAGTTAGTGTTGTAGTAGTTGAGACCGGTCTTGGTCTCGAGACCAAATTTTAAAGGTCTCGGTCTCGTCTCAGACTCGGGATTTTCTCTCAAGACCGTTAGAGACCAGCACTAATTCCTGCTATTTTTAAACTTTTTTATAATGTGATAATAACACAGAGAAGAACGGGATAAAACAATCCTTTAGTCATTATTTAATCCACCCTGTGTGTGTGTGTGTGTGTGTGTGTGTGTGTGTGTGTGTGTGTGTGTGTGTGTGTGTGTGTGTGTGTGTGTGTCTGGCTACGGTGTCAGTTTGGACCGTGGAGCAGAAGGAGTAATCACCAGTAAAAAAATCCCAGTAAAACTAAATATTATCTCCCTGGTAAAGACAGTAGCTCTAACAACTGGTAAAATGATAAACTGATGATATTACAGTCTGTGAATGCAGTACAGGGACGCACTTACTCCACCTCTGGGTCCTAGTGCCTGCTGTCAGTGAAGCCTGTTCTGTTTACTGTGTTTACCGAGGTCTGTGTGTGTTTAATAAGTCAGTGTGTGTTTAATAAGTCTGTGTGTGTTTAATAAGTCTGTGTGTGTCTGTGTGAAAGTCTACATGTTTATGTCTCTGTCCATCCACTCTTTTCATTATATTCATGTCTTTTAAGGCTTTTATTACATAGTGTTGCTGTAGTCCGGGCCGCCGCCATCTTGGATTATGTCGTCACCAGCGCGTCATCAACGCAAGTTGCACTAGCACAGAATGAGTCAAATAACTGTAAAGAGGTCTTATATTAGTTTATTATCTTCATAAAGTGGTGTTTTTTTGTGTCTTTAGACTCCAATTACATTTATGTATATAATATGTTCCCTACAATATAAACAGGTTCATAATATAATTATTTTTATAGTTTCTGTTTCCACTGTATCCATAATAATAATAATTATTCTCAACTAGAACTATTGATTAATTTGTCACATGACTGTTCCAGGGTTTGTTTGTTTTATTTAGTTTCACATCTTATTTCTTGGTAGAAATACTTTTAAACACTTGCTGTACATTCAGCTGACATAAAAATCTTGTTTTCAAATATGTAGAATAATTGTGAATTTATCAGTAGTAGTTTTAATATTTTAGTTAATTTTTTGCAGGCACCTTTTTTCTCCGTCAAATGTATTTAAAATAAACTAAAATTAAAGAGAGAATGTTATTTAACTGTTGAACCTTGTCATAATTTTATTTATTTATATATTTTTTTAAATTAACAAAAAAAATGTTTATGGTCTTGGTCTCAGTGGTCTCAGCTCCCGGAAAGTCTTGGTCTTGTCTTGGTCTCGGTGCATTCTGGTCTCGGGCAAGTCTTGATCTTGAATAGTGTGGTGTTGAACACAACACTAGCCTAGAGTATCTATGATTGTTATTACAGGGTCAGACTAACCAGCTTTACTGGACTTTAATCTCTATTAGTGCTTCACAATGACAGTCATATGGTAATTAGAAAACTCTCCCCTGGTCAGTTCTGGTCAGACTGCCCTAACCAGGCCAGACACCAGGCTCCGCCCCTTTGGAACCAGCTCCTTCAGAACAGTAGGCTCCTACTCTCTCCACCTTTAAGGCTAAACTTAAACTTAGTATTGTATAAAAGCATAAAGTGAACCCAAGAGACAAAACCCTGAACATAAGTTATTCAATCTACACATAGTCCTCCAACAGGTGACCTCTGACCCCTGTAACACACCCATCACACTGCTAACACACACTTCACACTGATGTACCCCATCCTCATCCTCATTCTACTCACACAGTCTAGCACCAGAAGTGTTTCCATCAGGCAGACCTGCTAATGCTCTACCATGTGTTTCTGCAGCCTGTGCCTTCTCCTCATCCTGTTCCTATTCTGTTCTCCTCCTTCTGTCCATTAACCCCAACCAGTGGAGGCAGATGTTCTCCACCTCTGAGTCTGGTTCTTCCCATACAAAGGGAGTTTTTAATCCTGGTCAAAAAAAGTTTTACTTCCGTTCAAAAGAAGTTTTTTTTCCCGTTCAAAGGTATGGGAGGTAGTTTAGGAGAAAACACAGTGAAACAACACAACAAAAACATGGGTTTACACATTAGATGGTGTATTGTTACATTGATCTTGATTGAAACACATTCAAATACACACAATGAAGAAGATAAAATGTACATCTAATTTGTCGTTCACATTAAAAATGCATTTTTTTGCTCTCATAGGGGCCACACTACGAGGGAAGGGGCGGGGCCTATGCAAACGCCACGTGCCCGTCAGTGACAAGGGACCCTTATCATGTCATAGACATGACCCCACACTTTCAGAAAATGGTACTCAAAAAGGTGGAAACATTGTTTATTCGGTTGGATTATCCATCCATCCATCTTCTCCCGCTTAGCCGTTTCCGGGTCGCGGGGGCAGCATCCTCAGTAGGGAGGCCCAGACTTCCCTCTCCCCGGCCACTTCCTCCAGCTCTTCCGGGGGGACCCCGAGACGTTCCCAGGCCAGCCGAGAGACATAGTCTCTCCAGCATGTCCTGGGTCTTCCCCGGGGCCTCCTTCCGGAGGGACGTGCCCTGAACGCCTCAGGCGTTCAGGGGGCATCCTAATTAGGTGCCCGAGCCACCTCATCTGGCTCTTCTCGATGCGGAGGAGCAGCGACTCTACTTTGAGCCCCTCACGAATGACTGAGCTTCTCACCCTATCTCTAAGGGAGAGCCCAGCAACCCTACGGAGGAAACTCATTTCGGCCGCTTGTACCCGTGATCTTGTTCTTTCGGTCATGACCCAAAGTTCATGACCATAGGTGAGGGTTGGAACGTAGACCGACCTGTAAATAGAGAGCTTCGCTTTTTGGCTCAGCTCCCTTTTCACAATGACGGACTGGTGCAGACTCTGCATCACTGCAGACGCCGCACCAATCCGCCTGTCGATCTCTCGCTCCATCCTTCCCTCACTCGTGAACAAGACCCCGAGGTACTTGAACTCCTCCACCTGGGGCAGAACCTCATCTCCAACCCGGAGAAGGCACTCCACCTTTTTCCGGTCGAGAACCATGGACTCGGGTTTGGAGGTGCTGATTCTCATTCCGGCCGCTTCACACTCGGCTGCGAACCGATCCAGTGAGAGTTAAGGTCACGGTATGTTGGAGCCAACAGGACCACATCATCTGCAAAAAGCAGTGATGCAATACTGAGGCCCCCAAACCGGACCCCCTCAACGCCCTGACTGCGCCTAGAAATTCTGTCCATAAAAGTTATGAACAGAATCGGTGACAAAGGGCAGCCCTGGCGGAGTCCAACCCTCACCGGAAACGATTTCGACTTACTGCCGGAAATGCGGACCAGACTCTGACTCCGGTCATACAGGGAACGAACAGCTCCTATCAGGAGGTTCGATACCCCATACTCCCGGAGGACCCCCCACAGGAATCCCCGAGGGACACGGTCAAATGCCTTTTCCAGGTCCACAAAACACATGTGGACTGGTTGGGCAAATTCCCATGACCCCTCAAGGACCCTGCTGAGGGTGTAGAGCTGGTCCACAGTTCCACGGCCAGGACGAAAACCACATTGCTCCTCCTGAATCCGAGGTTCAACTATCCAGCGGACCCTCCTCTCCAGTACCCCTGAATAGACCTTACCGGGGAGGCTGAGAAGTGTGATCCCTCTATAAATGGAACACACCCTCCGGTCCGGGGTTGGATTATTATTATTCTTTCTTTCTTTCTTTCTTTCTTTCTTTCTTTTTTTCACCCACTGAGCCATTATGTAGAGTCTCAAAAATGTAAAAGTTTGACTCACCAAATCCGCCAAAAATGCATTACGAG
The DNA here is from genome assembly GCF_900634775.1 of Gouania willdenowi. Taxonomy (NCBI): domain Eukaryota; kingdom Metazoa; phylum Chordata; class Actinopteri; order Blenniiformes; family Gobiesocidae; genus Gouania; species Gouania willdenowi. Next base: position 3,870,806 of record NC_041046.1, read on the forward strand.
ATAGGAATTGCCAAAAAAATCAATTAATTGTAGAATTATGAAAATTGACACAGAAGTAGACCACGACAAGACAAGTCAAAATTATTATTAAGATTTGAGTCAAATGTAAATCAGTTGTTAAAATTCACATCAGATTTTTTTTTCACATTGATAAAGCTCATTGTATATATATATATATATACAATGAAAATGCATGTCTGATTTTTATTTTATTTTTTTCACATAAAAAAAACAAAAACATTGATGTCCAACAGGACATTGATTGATGTGACCAGAAGCTGTTGAAGGCTGCTAGAGAATAAAAGCACAGCTATTAATTGTTTTAACAACTGTAAAGTGTTTTTGAAGTTTTGAAGTGCTTATGAATAAAATGTATTATTATCTGAGTGTGAAAAGCACAGAATGAGTTCTCACTTTGAAAAGGTAAATTTACAATGAACACCTTTCACGAACCAGGTCCATGATTATTTTTTATTAAGCTATTATTTTAATTCAACTCACAAATTTAAAGGAAGTGAACAGTACAGTACGTCACCAGGAAAGATGCGAATCCAGAGTGTGTTTGGCTCTTTTGCAATCATTAAACCAGCAATTGACGACTATTTTGCAGCGGTACCAACAACAACAAAGCCACAAAGAAACATGCATAGTTGTGCCAACCTCTCGAAATGACACACCTGAGCTTTCATTGTTGCCATTGCTAGTAGCCTGTTAGCAGGTTATCAGCAGAGAAACAAAAATAATTATCAGCAAACAAGAAAAGCAAGTGGAGTCACTGCAATAGCACGTAGCAGTACTTTTATTCTCTAGCAACCTTCCGGCAACAGTATTCATGCCGATGGCAACAACAGCTACCTTCCGCTCACATCAATCAACGTCCGGTTGCACATCAATATTTTTTTTATTTTTCATTGTGAAAAAAAAATAAAAAAAAATAAAAAAATAAAAAATCAGACACGCATTTTCATTGTGAAAAAAAAAAAATATTTGATGAGCTTTATTGATGTAAAAAAAAAAAAAAAATCTGATGTAAATTTCAAATATATATTTTTTAAAATATACAACCTGCATTTTCAATGTAAAAATGCATTTCAACATACAAATGCGCCATCTAATGTAAACCCATGGTTTTCATTGTGTTTTTTTGGTTTTCATTGTGTTTTTTTTTTTTTTTTTTTAATTTTCACTGTGTTTTCTTCTAAACGACCTCCCGTACAAGGGAGTTTTTCTTCCTCTTCAAAATAAGTTTTTCTTCCCGGTCCAAGGAAGTGTTTCTTCCCGTTAAAAGGGAGTTTTAATTCCCTTTCAATTAAGAAAAATAATAATGTTATTTTTTTTTTTTTCTACGTTAACAGGCATGTCAGTACGATCCATGCTAAATCTAAAGCTCGTTTATTGTACAGTATTAGCAGACGTCCCACTTGCTGTGACCTGTTGGATCTCACTGAGTGACACTGGTGGTGAGTCAGCGGAAAAGTACGTTTTCTTGTCATGACACGGCCTTCTATTCACTCCATTCTTTTGTCATTCTATTAGCAGGAACCAGACAAGCTAGTTTCTGGTGTGTGTGTGTGAGTGTGTGAGTGTGTGTGGGAGGACTAATAACAGGTATTAAAGTGTCCTGCCTGGATCGACTGTTCACACAATAACTAACACTAAGTTTTTCAGTTCAACTGCTCAACACTGACACCATGTGGCCATTTGAATAATAGACACCAGATAGGAGTTGAGTTTCTAAGTCATTTATTCATACATTTACACAATTTCAGTTGATTCATGTTGCACAAAATACAACACAAACTTTGTATTTCTAATTTCTAACAGATGAGAATACACAAAAAAGGACTGTTCAACTCAAGAATGTTTTGACCAGAGAGACATGTAAACCCATGTAAATTTGCGATGGTAAAACAGGGGACGGGACCCGGATAAGCAAACTGCTTCTCTCGTCTCCTTTTTCAGCATGTACAAAAAAAAAAAAAAAAAAAAAATGAAAAAAAAAAGTGAATGTAACCATGTCGGAAATAAACTGAATAAATAAAATAAATAAATAAAATAAATAAATTATTAATTCTTAATTCTTGACACCTATTGTCAGGTTCTGTTTAGTTTGTGTTTATCTCTTGTGTTATTCTGAGTCTTTGTTTATTCTGAGTCTCCTGGCTTCCAGGCTAGCGTCCCTAATTCTCCTGTCTCACCAGGGGAGTCCCCTTTGTCCGGCCCGCCAGAATCCCCTTCAGAGGTGTCACCACCTGTCTCGCTGGATCTCTGTTTCAAACTTCCTCTGGGCCCCCGTCCACCCACCCTGGTTGAGTGTCTGTGACCCTAAAACATCAGATTTTCAATCATTGGGCCGCAGCACACTGGTGTGCCTTGGAAAATTAGTAAATTTCACCTAATTGATGACTAGATCAGTGCCGACAGCAGGAACAAACCAGTCCATGTTGATTCCAAAACTCATAAAACAAAATCTAACAGGGAAAAAGGAAAACCAGGGAACAAGCGCAGCAGGACACGAGGAGGGTCAACAACACACAACGATCCAGCAATCACACAGTGACCAGACACTCAGCTAAATAGTGAGGAAGGCTTGATTGGGAATGGGCCACACCTGGGTGCAACACATGAGGTAACTAATCAGTCACAACTCAAACACACTGACATCACTGGGAGGTGGAGCCATGAGCAGGAATTCCTAAATCACAAAGACAAGAGTTAAATACAAGAGGCCACTCAAACAGAATAAACAAAGAATCAGAATCAGCTTTAATGGCCAAGTACAGTTTAGAACAATACTAGGAATTTGACTTGGTAGTTGCAGCGAAAGATACACATCAACACACCGGAGCAGCCATTTGTGGCGCCCACATATTTAGGTGAAAATGAGATAAACAACAGGAGGAGAGGTGAGGGGAAAAACAGCCAGTTTGAGACTGATTTCCCTAAAAGTGAGAAGGCAGTGTAAAACCAGGAAAAGAAACACCTCCGCAAACATAAATTTAAGCAGGACACAGTCAAAGAACACGAGACAAGGCACGTGGGTAGGAGGTGGGCTGGGGGAGGGGCACAGAATAACTGAAAAGGAACCACAAGGGCTACACACAAACTAAAACAGAACCTGACAATTTCATACACAAGGCAACTCAATTTTATTTTTTTTATTTTATTTATTTCTTTATTTAAGTAGGGACAATACATATTAATGAACATTCAAAAAAAATGTAAATATGCCAGATTGTAGCCAACGGCTAATTTCCATCTGTTGTCCCTAGACAGGCTGATGTAATAGAATGTTAAACTTAACAATAAGACATGGAGAGACACAAAACAATATATAAAAATATTACATACAGGACAAAAAACATAGGGATCATAGAATACAGTAACATCTCATGTAAATGGAACACTGGGACCAGAACAACTACACTCAAGAGAAAAAAGACAGGATGCTGTGGGCCAAGAAATGTACAGGGGAAAGAAACGCAGTTCACTTCCAAATAGTCAGGGTTGGTCAATCACAGGAGTGATTGATCATGTGCTTCACATGATCAAAAAGCGCAACAGAAAACATTCAACAACTTAAAATCAAGAAGAACATTGAAGTCGGCAAAAAAAAAAAAAAAAAAGAAAACATTTAAAAAAATCAGTAAAATAAATTCAAATCATCAACAAACACATGACATCATCATCATGACCAAAAATCTCTCTCTCAATCATACGCAGTAGAGAAAAATAGTTCCTTTAACTTTGATTTAAAAATGTTCACATGTGATGCTGACTTCAGCTCTGCTGCAGTTTGTTCCACTTCTTTGCAGCATAACAACTAAACACAGCATCACCATGGTTACTGTGAACTCTGGGCTCCACTATCTGACCTGTGTCCATAGATCTGAGAGACCTGCTGGGTTCATACCTGACTAACATCTCACTGATATATTCTGGACCAAACCCATTCACACATTTATAACCAGCAGCAGAACTTTACAGTCTCCTCTGAGGCTGACTGGGAGCCAGTGTAAAGACTTTAAAACTGGACTAATGTGTTCTGACCTCTTTGTTCTGGTTCAGACCTGAGCTGCAGCGTTCTGAACCAGCTGTAGATGTTTGATGGAGACCATTAATACAAATGAAGAATAAGCCTATTTATTTAAATTCTGGTTCTATAGCAAACAATGCAAAACTGCATAATTGTTCTTTTTAACAGTGCAACTGAAAATGTATTTTGTGCCTTAATAATTGGGAAAAAAAACAGTCATTTCACTGTATTTAGGTCAGATATTTGTTTGGACCAGCAGATGGCACTGGTAACTCAGTGGTCGGTTGGCATGCAGATATCGTGCAGTGAAGAAGAGATGCTATGCTAGCAGACAGAGCTTATAGAAAAACGGGACTTTTACAGATATTCACGTAATATTACAGATATTTTTTGGTGCTAAAGGGGTAAGGAATCATTTATGAACATGTTTAAAAGTAGAAGGCGGCCAGAAAGAAAGTATTGGCAGATTCCGCCCGCCGCCAACACTTCTAGATACAAAAAGTACTGCGATTCAATTTTCACAGTATCGATGTGAATCGTGATACCTACGAATCGATTTTTAACTGCCTTACGATTAATCGTTACATCCCTAGTGGCTTGGCTTTATTCGCACCTCGGAGCCGTTTCTGGATTCATCAGAGCTGCACTCGGACGAGAGTTGCTTTCAGCACTACTTTCGTCTCTCCCGTGCCCAGTTTGACGACCTGCTGACCCGCATTGGTGCTCGTATCATCTACCAGGACCCCAACTACAGGCGCTCTATTCCAGCAGAAGAGTACCTGTCCATCTGTCTCCGGTCAGTATTTTTTTTTCTTCATTATTCTGAATACGTCACGGTTGTGGAAAGCTCCTGATTGGTCGACGCGACGCAATATGCCCCAAAAGCTCAATAATCCCTACTCCAGCGTCAGCCGCGTTGGAGGCGCCAGACGCACGTCAAAAGCTTGAAATCTCAAAACGCACAGTGTCCATCGCACGAAAAGCTTAAAAAACGCACGGCACAGGAGGCGCGGGATGCGCAGCAGGACCTCTGACGCTCCCTAGAAGTGCGTCTACCATATATTCTCTATGTAAACCTGATGCTGTTGATGCTTTGCACGCGTTTGGTGTGAACGCGCCATTACAGTTCTGTAAAATTTGTCCTAAATGAACCATATAAAGGCTAAACAGAAGAGGTCCAAGAACAGATCCCTGAGGAACCCCACAGGACATTGGTAATCTGTCAGATTCAAAGTTTACAATGTTTACAAAATAACTTTGATCCTCCAAGTAGAACTTAAACCATTACTTTAACATTTAGTCCAATCCATGTTTACAATCTGTGCAACAAAATTGTATGATGTACAGTGTCAAATGCAGACTTAGATGCAATAGAGTGAGAACAGATACTTTTCCTGAATCAGTGTTCAACCTTATGTCATTGATCACTTTGATCAGATCAGTTTCTGTGCTGTGATGAGAACCAAAACCTGACTGAAATTTATCAAATATTTTGTTGTAAATGTTAAGAATTGACTCAGTTGGTTGAAGACCACCTTCTCAATGATCTTGGCCATGAATGGAAGGTTCTGATTGGTCTATAGTTAGCCAGTATAGAGGCATCCAGTGTTCTCTTTTTATACAGCGGTTTCACAGAAGCTACTTTCAGGGATTTTGGTACGGTGCCTGATTGGAATGAGCAGTTAATTATTGACTTTACAACAGTTTTAAAGAAGTTTGAGGGTTTTGTGTCAAGGCAACACGTTGATGGATTCAGCTGCTGAACAGTTTCCTCTATTGTTTTTGGGTTCACTGTAATAAACTCTAACATTGTAGTTGACTCCTCCCTCAGTGGTTGAAGCTTTTTAAGCTTTTTGTGATTTTGCTGGTTTGTTCTGATGTTTGACCTTATTGATTGTATTTTTACATTGAAATATAAAGCAAATTCATTGCATTTTCCAGCTGACAGTAATTCAGGGGCTATCTGATCTGGGAGGTTGTGAGCTTTTCAATTACAGAAAACAACGTGCGAGAGTTGTTGACATTTTTACCAATAATTTCAGAAAAGTTTTGCTGTCTTGCTTTGAACAAGCCATCATTGAATTTTTGCACTTATTTTGTATAGTTCTAGATGGATTTGGAGTTTTGTTGATCTCCATTTACGCTCAGCTCTTCTACAGTCAGATTTCAATTTCTGCATTATCTCAGTCCTCCTCCAAGGTGTTTTCTGTGTGTTTGGTTTTCTCTTAGTTTTGATTGGAGCCACCACATCTTCATACATACTTTAGTATTAAACTCATCCAAAAGATCATCAACTGTTTCAGCACTCAATGTTGGTGTCATTGCTATGGCTTCCATAAACTGTGCACTTGTTGTCATTTATGTAGCTTTTCTTTAAACACACAGAAGTAGGGGGAACATATGTTACAGTCTTGAGTGTGTGTCGGACCAGTCACATGTTGTATAAGACCAAAAGTGTCCATTAAAACATACAGTTCTTTGGCAGTATTGTCCATGTTATTGTCTACATGAATATTAAAGTCACATGTTATTATCAAAAAGTTGTATTCAGTGCATACAACTGACAGCAGTTCAGCAAATTCACCCATGAGTTGTCCAGAATATTTTGGGGGTCTATAACACTAGAAGTCCCAGGATTTTCAAGACCCCCTCTCAAGTCCCGGCAATGGCTCAAAAGAACCTCAGCTCAAACTGACACCGATAATCAGCATCCTTTCATTTGTAAATGAAGCAATGTGACCATTGCTGGAGGAATCAGCAGGGGAGGGGGAGATGAGAGACTCAGTCCAAACATGGAGGTGGAAAGGAATTTTTCACACCTTACAAGTCTTATCACACTCTCGCTATACTTCAGTACTTCCACATTAAGTCTCCAAAGTAGAAATGCTGAGTTAACTGCTAAAGCTAATGCTGCACACAAGCTAAAAAAACAGGTTTGTCCTGTCTTTTCAACAGTGATCAATCAACTAAACAGTGCTATTTGACTTATCGGCCTGTACATCTTGTGCACTTCCTTCAAATTTGTAAAGTAATATCTTAATAAAAATAATCATGGACCTGATTAGAGAATGGTGTACCTCGTAAATTTACCTTTTCAAAGTGAGAACTCATACTGTGCTTTTCAAACTCAAAAATCTAGCTTTACTATCAATGATAACAATACATTTTATTTATAATTATATTATAATTAATAATTATAATTTCAAAAACACTTTAGTTGTTTAAAAAAGTAAATAGAATAAAAAACTATCAACAACAAAAGGGAATAGAGAAAATACAACAGTTGGAAGCAGAGGAGCTCTTGCTATAATACTGCTTCTCACATTGGATATGAGTATCATCAACTGTAGATTTCACTTGTTTGTTGCTCAATTGTCTGACTGTGGCACAAAAAGAGGCGTACAAATGGGAGTTTTGAGGGGATCATTCATGTAAAACAAGCAGAGGACTCGATTGACCATTTCTCACATTGTCATGTAGGGTCACGCCCAGGTGTGAAATGGTCCAAATTTGCAAGCGTATAGCAAGCTATAGGCTATTTCTATAAATATCATGCGACATCTACGCTTTGATGACAAGCGAGCGGAGACCGATAAGTTTGCTGCAATTTCCGATGTGTGGGGATCGTTTGTCACCAACTAACACATCACGATTGATGAACAGCCTTTCCTGTCAAAGACTCGCTTCATTGCAACAAAACCTGACAAGTTTGGGATCAAATTTTGGGTGGCTTGCGACTTGAAATCCAAGTACATCTGCAATGTCCTCACATATCTTGGCAAGGACCCCAGTCTTCCTAGTGGGGAGAGACTGTCAGAGTGTAATGATGAGGCTGATAGTGACGAACATATTAATCCGGTACACTGGCAGTTAATTAAATATTTCCCCACACAAATAAAATCTCTTTTTTTTCTTACAGAACAGTCTTTTTGTTGTTTAGTTATCTTACCAGGGATTTAAAACATAAGGTCAACCACAGGTGTAAGGAAAGTTTATGGCTGATTAGAGTTATCGCACAATGCAATGTATTTTTAGGTTGACATATTATTATATCATGATTTTATTTGGTGTCAATGTCATTTATCATTAATAACCTCTGTAAGAAATAACAATTCATTATTTTAATGTTTTCTTATAGCTATAGGGAGCCATTGCAAAAAAGGTAAAAGAGCCGCATGAGGCTCCAGAGTCACAGGTTGCAGACCCCTGTCCTAGGGGTACACGTACCCCAGTTTGGGAACCACTAGAATATACAGTAATCTCTACAAACATTTTTAACCTAGGGAATATATATAATATAATATAAAATATTCATGTATTTATTTATTTATTGTTAACCTATCAGTATTTTTTTAAAAGCCCATACATAATATGCCTATTTATATTACCTAATACTACTGTAATAATAAATAAATAATATTTCGTTTAACTTTAAAACCTCTACATCCTAAACATGAAATCAAATTGTAGTAGTTTATTAAATCAGTCCAACCATGATGTGTTACTGTATCATCCTCAGGAGATGATGATGATTGTTCATATCTACAGTGTTGTTCTCCTGAGGATATTTGACCGTGGGAAACTGAAAACTCTCTAAAGTTGGACATTTTTAGTGTTAGAGCAGCTCTGGTGTGTGTGTCGTCTCTCTACTCTCCAACAGTCCCTGAAGGCACCACACACACACATCCATGTACACACTAACAGGGCCCACCATAGAGAGTGGGGGTCCTACGTAGATCCCACCACAACGATGTTGCTGACCTTGGCATTTCCTGCGTTTCTGTGTGTGACAGTCTGATGGACATGTCTAGTGTTCTGGTCATTTATGTAAATGCAGAACAAAACAACGTTCCGTTTTGGCTCAGTATGGAACGCATCATTTAATGGTCAAATAAGGAACAATTCTGTATTTTAAGGGACGGGTGGCAACCCTCATTGTGGTGAACTTTCATTGAGAATAGTATTACTGATACCATCATTCAACCACGTTTCATTAAGAAATAAAAAGTCCAAGTGATGTGTCAAAATAAAATCATTAATTATTAGTGACTTGTTAACAAGAGATCTAACATTAAGAAGAGCTAATTTTAAAGACTTTACTGGAGACACTGGTGGACTCTTTGGATGACATGTTATAGGAGTCACATTTTTATCTCTATAAAGCTTTTTGTTTTTCTTTAATTTAACAATTTTACCTGTGTTACCTGTCACCACAGGAATTAAAGAAGCTGCATTAACTCCATAAGGCCCTGACTTTTTCTGGTTGTTCCTAAACATAGAGCTATTGCAGTCTAGACCCAGCACACAGCAGACCTGTGTCGCTCTAAGATGAACACATCTGGCCTGAGGAGAAGAGTGATCCTGGGCCTGGTATCATTGAGGAGGGATGGGTGGTGCTGATTGGTTCTTTAGAGGAGATAAGATGGGACCATGGTGGGGTAAAGGGTGGGGTGTCAGTCTTGTACCAGCCAGAACCAGCTCGTTCATCTGGGCAGTTAAATCCAAGAAGGCAGGGGTATGAGAGAAGTAGGTAAATTTTGGGGTGAAGTAGGTGGGTCCTGAGATGTTGGGGGTTGGGTTGAGCTCTTCATTTTGGTGATTTTGATCTTGATTTCTTGCTGGAAGCTCATCGACTCCATGTTCTTTCCTTGTTGTTTTGTTCTCCAATGGTACATGTTGTCCTCTGTCTTTATCAGGACTGATAGCAGTGTGACTGGTGAAGTAAAACAAGTTGGATGTGAAGAGTTTTACTCCAGCCTTGTTTAGACACAGTCCATCTGCTCTAAAAAGATGACGACGTTCCCAAAAAATAGGAAAATTTTCTATAAAATTCAGTGAAAGGGCAGCACAAGCTGAAAAACAAAAATGTATTCAAAGAGTAAATACTTCAGAATTTCAGATCTCCCTTGTGGACTGGAGGTATCTGGCCAATGATGAACACTTTAGGCTGTAAACAGCTCACAGTTTTTAGCAGATGGGTGAAATCCTGCTTTAACACCTCAGACTCCTCCTTGACTAAATCATTTAACCCAAAATGAATCATAACATTTTTCAAATGTGGGTAATCTGCAACAATATGCAAGATTTTGTCAGCCAGGTCTGATACTGTGTCATTAGGTAAGCAGATCACTTTCACGTTGCTGCTAAACATCTTCTGAGCATCTTTAACAGAAACGTCTCCCACTATCAGTGTGTGAGGTTGTTGCTTTGGCCTACCATGTCACTTTTGTTTTCCTGAAGCACTTTCAGTCTTCGCAGTTCCAGAAGGTTGTGTGTTGACCTGATTAGAGCAGATCCTAGGTCATTCAGCAGTGGGGCGAATCAATTACCCAGTTCTACATGAAACTGGGTTTGTGACTTGGTGATACTCCTGCCTTTAGCAGATGTCCACTTTTGTGCCTGGGCAGACAAGGGAGTTGATGTTGAGGCTGCAGTCTGAGAAGTCAGTGCAGGCCAGTCCATCTCATTATTGATATCAGGGCGCTTTGCTCGGCCCGTTAGCCTTTGAAGTGGATATGACTTTTTCTTAGGCTTAGATCCCAGAGTATTCCAGGGAGGACTCACACCTGTTGGCTTATCAACGGGAACAGGATCCTCCCTAGGCCTGATAGCTTTGTTAGCACGAGCTGGTAGAGAGTTAGCTTTATCCACTCTGCTGTTTTGAAACAGCGGCACAGTCGTATCATTATCATATCCACAGTGTCTATTGACCTCAATGTTTACTTGTATTCCTCGCACTGTAGTCTCCAGTTCAGTAATATTTTGGAGGAGACTGCTGTTTTCTGTTGTGGAAAGAGCCATTCTTCTGCTAGTTAGCTTGCTACTTGTAGCTAGCTAGTTTGCTACTTAGCTTTCCAGTTGAGCCAGCAAATAAAAAAGCAGTAGATGATTACCTCAGAGTCAGAGTCAGAAGGTAAATGATAGAGCTTGATGTTGAAGTATCGTATCATTTCTCAGAAGAAAAAGTTCATGTTTAGTAAATAAATTCCTCTGTGAGCTCCGCTCTGCTCTTTTGCTGCTGTCAGCTCAGCTGCCGGAAGTTAAGAGTTATATCATTGGATTTAGTTTATTATTAATTTTTAGTTTAGTTTAAATTTAGTTTATTTTTGAGCAGTTTTACAACATTCACATTAATCAGTCACAGAAGCTCAAAAAAGCAGTAGGCTGGAACTATAAAGCTTATATACGCCTACCCCATAATCAATGTAATAAACATTTACATCTCCCAGTGATACAGCACAATACGGTCTGTATCCAAGATTAGAGATCAGAACAACATATTCTGATTCCAGAGATTAAAAGCTTCAAAACAGTATCAAGGACAACAAAATGTACATATTAATTACTACTACTAATCCTCTTTGACATTACATAAACATCAGACAAAATTTCATCCTGTTTCCATTTACAAAATATTGATGAAAGAAAAGAAAAAAAAAACAAAAAAATCTGTACACTCGTGATCACCTTCTATGATCAAGCAACGTAATAATATCCATAACCAGGTGAATGCACAGCCTCTGCATCATGCGCCTGTTTACCACCTGTAGGGGGTCGTCTTCTGATCGAGAGGTTGGGGGTTCGATCCCAGTACCTGACTATGTGTCGAAGTGTCCTTGGGCAAGACACTGAACCCTAAGTTGCTCCCAGTGGTCGACTAGCGCCTTGCATGTCAGTCCTGTCCCACTGGTGTGTGAATGTGAGAGTGATTGGGTGAATGAGCTGATATGTAAAGCGCTTTGAGACTGTTTCAGTGGTGATAAAGCTCTATATAAATCATGTCTATTTACCATTTACCATCATATTACAAATGCTTTCTCAACCATATGATTAGCAACTCTAACCTTACACTTAACAGCATTGGTAAGGAAAGAGCCTGTAGCTACATTTCACAACAAAATTACTACTACAGAGTCCGGACTGGTGAAATGTACAGATCATATGTCAGGTTTGATCATAAGCTGAACAGAAAAAACTATATCAATCCTCTTGTTTCTGAAATGCGTTAAGGAAGCAGTAAGACAGTTACCAATGTCACTCCCTACCGATTCACAAAATTGTGACCCTACCAAGTCACAATTTTGCACATTAATTGGTATGTAGTCTTACTACTCCACCGCCGCCATTACTATCTCCGCCACAGTATATTATTAGTTTGTGTACGTGTACGTCTATTTATTTATTTTTTTATGTTTTAAATGTTTGCCTTATTTAATGTGGTGCATTAAAAAACCAGGGTGAAAAGTGGCCCATTAAAAGCGCCCCCAATCAAAAAGCCCCCATTCTGGTGAATGTTTGCATCCTATGTTGTGTAACGCAATAAAAAACAATGTTAGCAAAGACAACTGTAACCAGCAGCAACGACCACATACATCAGTAATTCAATAATCTGGTAATTATCATAATAATCCAAAATGTAAAGCCCTTCATCAGCACTGTATTGTAATAAGATTCTTTCTTTATACTTTTTACTTTAATTTGTAAAGAGTTGGGCACTGCTTAAAATCTTTCTTCAACTCGTTCCAGAGCCAGACGCCTCTCACAGACACGCACATACTTTTTCTCAGCTCATACTCTCCTTCTCTTAATTCAAATAATTCTTGAATTTTATCTGGTAACAATGATTTACTAGCTTTGTATAATAGTTGTACTGTATCAAATTCAACTAAATCTAAAATTTTAACTGATTAGATTGCAGAAATAATTTGCTGGAGTGATCATAATATACAGCCTTGTTAATTGTTCTGATTGCTCATTTCTGGAGTAAAAAAACAGGGAATGTAATGAACTTTTATAAGTATTACCCCACATTTCTATACCATATGTCAGATACGACATGACAGGACAACAGTACAACAGATGAAGCGCTATATACTCCACCACATACATTACTTAGTTTGATTAATTACTGCAATATTTTTTTAGATTTTATTTTGAATGTGCCTGACGTGCGGTTTCTATTTCAGTTTTTTATCAATAATTATCCCCAAAAAATGTGTTTTCTGACACCTTTTCTATTGTAAAACCATTTATAGTGATTGCCCGATCTTGATTTATAAAATTACCAAACATCATTACTTTAGTTTTATTTAAATTGAGTGAAAGCTTATTAATATCCATCCATGATTTTATCTTAGTCAATTCAAGGCTTGTTATATCAAAAAGATTGTTGTAATTATGATTAGAATGAAAAATATTGGTGTCGTCAGAAAATAATATCATTCTTAACACTTTAGACACATTGAATATATCATTTATAAACAATTTAGGACCCAATTTAGATCCTTGAGGAACACCACAAACACTGTTTTGATATTCTGACTCCCACACCCTCCATCTTAACAAACTGCTGTTTCTAACTGTTAAATAGCTCTTCATCCAGTTCCAAGCCACTCCCTGTATACCATATTTTTCCAAGTTATTAAGTAAAAGTGAATGATAGTAGAATAATAGTGTCAAAGGTCTTCTTTAAGTCAATAAATATTCCAATTGCAATTTTCTTCTTATCTAGATTTGTTGTTATTTCTTCCACAGCTTCCAGAATTGCCTTTGTAGTAGATTTATTTTCTCTAAAGCCATATTGACTTTCATTTAATATACCACACGTATCTATACATTTTTCCAACCTTACACTAAAAAACATTTCTCATATTTTTGAAAATTGGGGGAGCAGAGAGACTGGTCGATAGTTTGTGAAGATGTTCTTGGATCCGTCTTTGTATAAGGGTTATAAAATTTTCATTTTGTTGGGGAACATTCCAGTTTGAAGAGATAAGTTACATTTAGAAGTTAAGGGTTTTACAATAGTGTCAATTACTTTTTTCACTATTATCATATCTATACCATGACAATCAAAAGAAGGATTTGTTTTTACATTTCTTAACAATGTTAAGGATCTCAAACTCACTTACACCAGAGAGAAAAATGATCTTTGGATTCCTTTTTATTCCTTTGATTCCTTTTTATAATTGACTCATCCAGTTCATCATCACTAGGCTTTGGAATTGTTTCTGCCAATTCTGGCCAATGTTCACACACAAAAAAAAAAATCATTGTATTTATTTGCTATATGCTGCATATTGAAGTTTTCTTCATTATTAATAACAAAAAAATCTGGATAAGAATTATTTTTTTGGTTAGCTTTCAATAAACCATTTAATATGCCCCAAATCCCTTTCATACCTCTTCTATTCTCGTTTAATTTATCTGTGTAGTATTTTATATTGTTTACTCTTATAATATTTGTTAATTTGTTAATATACGATTTGTTGCAATTTTCAGCTTCTTTTGTCCGTAGTTTTATACATTTTCTATATAGATAATTTTTTTTTTTACATGCATTTAGAAAGCTTTGAGTTAACCAGGAACATTTCACCAATTTCTTCCTTTTGTGGTATTGTTGCATGGGGCAATTCATGTACAGTGAACAAAACCTCTCTATAATAGGTCCGTTTTAAATGTATTAATTGCATCTTCTGATCTTAACCGCACATAAACAGGATTTTGATGAATATCTTTCTTTTTCTAGTTTTCATCATGAATTGCAAAAACTGGTAAATGGTCAGATTCGTCACATATCATTAATCCACTATCTTTTATATAATCTATCTTGTTTGTAAACATATTGTCTATGAGTGTGGCACTGTTTTCTGTAACTCTACTGGGCTGAGTTATAGTTGGAAATAGACTCATACTGTACATCCTATTCACAAATGTATCTGTTACTGCATGTTTATTAGGATTCATTAAATCAATGTTACAGTGTTGAGAGAATCCACCACTATTACACACCACATTACTGTTTTTACTATTATATTTTACTATTATGCTATTTTACTGTCTTTGCTAACAGTGCAATCATGTGCTATCACTCGTCTTTTATTGTTTCCATTGCCTCAGTTGTCTGCAACATATGCTCTATGCACACCACAACGCCTTATGATGTGGTAAGAGATGTTACACAAGCTCAATGTGGTTTCCATATCTAGGCTTCAAACATATGCTCTATGCACACCACAACGCCTTATGAGGTGGTAAGAGATGGAACACAAAGTTCACAGAGTTTAATGTGGTTTTTATATCTATGCTTCAAACATATGTTCTGCCATATTAGGAAACAATGTGACAGTAGATGCATTTTGTGTATTATGTGGTACAACCGACAACTCACAATACGCTGTGTTTTATTGATTTTGGTCACATGATGTTTCCTGCTTGCATGACGAGTGGAATATACTGTATAAGCCAGCCTACTTTTAGCCTTTCAGACAAGGAGACGAGAACAACGAAAAGACAAGCTCAGTTTTGATATTACGCTTATATGATATCTCTCTGGAGAATTGTATGCTTTATGTAGATATTATCTCTATTGGAGAACCCTTAAGGGATTCTTAATGCATCTTTTACTTATTTACCTATTGAAGGATTTTTACTTTTCATATTATCCCTAACTGAGGGGAAACTGTATAAGCTGTTTATTGTAACCTAAAGTAAAAGGATCTCCTGTCTGAGGACAACTCAGATATATCCAACTAAAAACTTTTTGTAGTCCACTTTTCTTTAATAAGAAGAAACCCACCACCCAGATCGACTGCATCCTCCCAGGTAACATTACCCCAGGCCTCTTTAGCAACGGACAGGCCACATAGGTGAGATACTGTGGTTACTGGATGTATTTTTGACCTACTGGGAACTAGAACGGGCAACCACTAGTGAAACAGAGTAAACTGTATAACAAGTCCCACCACACTGTAACCTGCTCCAGAACTCACTGGACGATAATAATTAAAGAGAAGTTAACCGACAAAACAATAAGGCTCCGCGGTAGGTCGAGTGACGGCGCGAGAGAGTGCGCACAAGCTCCACCGCCAACCGGGGCGGGCACCGGTTATCCAACAATAGTCACCACAAATGAATAGTGTTTTATTTATGTTTGAAAACAGTTTCTCTGTCCATTTTGGTGATTATTTCAATACTTGAGCCTGGTGGTCTATATACTGTATGCAACTGATTATATATATATATATATATATTTTTTTTTTTCAAAATAACTTTCAATTGATACATCACTTAGTGTTAGTGACATACTTTCCACTTGTTAATATTTAAGTGATTTATAGACATATATTACCACCTTTATATAGTTCACATTCTAACCATACATTTCAAACTGAATGCCTTTATTTTCCTTAAATCATGTTTCTGATATTTCTACAATACTATAAGGATGGTTAATTTGCTGCAAATATTCTTTTATATGGTTGAAGTTTACATACATATACTTCTACTGTTGAAGTGTATGATTGACAAGGTCTCATTATATTCCTCCTCTGAGTAGTATTTACAATTATTGTTATGAAGTGAAAACACATATTATCAGGGACCATTTCAAATGTTCATAGACACTGGCTCTGGAGCTCCAGATCCTCCACTCTCCTCTCCTGGTCCACGGTTGTCTCATCTTTCTCCACATTTTGGATTCTCAGCTGTTTAACCTCCTTCATTAACTCAAGGAGTTGTTTTTGCTGTTCCTTCATTGTGGTTGTTTCCTCCTACAAAAAGTCACGTGACTTGTTAACTTCCTCAAAGTCGTCCACGGCTGGGTTTCTTCTCGGCGGCCTAGCAAGCTGCTACTCCGAGGCTTCCTTTTTTCCTTCACGGAGCGCTAACGTTCGATCTCAGTTCACGTTTTCATATTCCTTCGTTCACCACCAATAACCAAACCAACACGTATAAATCTACTGTAGCTTCAAAAAACACAATCACAACAGCACAGAAAACAGAGGATTCAAACAGAGCGTGCGCCATCATCCCTATGTGTGTCTATGTATATATATATATATATATATATTATTATTAATAATATTTATTTATTTGATTATTTTTTTAAAAAAAAAAGAGTGTTAAATAGCGACGTACTGTATAAGCTCAAGCTACATACTCCGGTACAGTAGGTGGCGGTATGCAGCTCTTTAATATATGTACACTAAAAGAAGAAGCAGAAGAAGAAGAAGAAGAAGAAGAAGCAGATTATTGCTTGAGTCACTTCCGGGTTCTAAAGGAAAGGCTGAAGTTATTCTTTTCTTCTTTTAGCGACGCGTTCACGGAGCTCACACACTTTTAAACTTTTTTTAAAACACTTTTTAAACTCTCTAATGTTTCATCAAACTCCTGATGCTAATGCTAATGCGTTATTAAAGTGCTAGCTGAGAACATACGGAGCTCACCGACATGGCAGACGGTCACCAGGACCGGGAAGAGCCCCGGGACCGGGAAGAGCCCAGAGGAGCCGTTGGTGGACAAGGTGAGTGAATAAATATATAAATATATGAACCTTTACCTCCGTTCAATGACTCACAAACAACAGTTCAGACTTGGTCCCAACAGGTGGAACCGGGTCTGGTTCTGATCCACGTCCAGGGTTGACCTGAGAACTCTCTTAGTTACACCTTATAGAGAGAAATTAATAACTAATGTTCATCTAAATACTATAGGACAGTGTTTTAAGTTCACTATGAGAGATACAAACTAAATATGACTTCATCAATAACGTCTAAAGTCACGAGAAATAAACTCGTAATTTAATGAGAATCCTACTCGAGAAAAAAGTCATAATACAATGGAAAAAGTTAGTTTTTTACGTAAAAAACGTGTAATATTACAAGAATTAGGTCATAATTTTATGAGAATAAAGTCCTACTGTCACAAGAAAGTCCTCATACTCCAATGAAAGAGATTTTATGTGGAAAAAACTAGTAATAAGGTAATAATTTTAAGAGAATAAAGACATTATTGTATTAGTATAAAGGTACAATTTTATTACAGTAAAGTTCTACTGTCACAAAAAAGTCGTAATATTACAGTGACAAAAGTTTGAATTTTACGAGGTAAAAAACTTGTAATATTATGAGTAAAAGGTCATAATTTAATAAGAATAAGGTAATACATTTATGAGAATAAAGTCCCACTGTCAATAAAAGTCACAATACTGCAAGAAAAAAACTTGCAATGTTATTAGAATAAGTAATTATTATTGAGAATAAAGGCAGAATCTTATTAGGGTGAAGTTCTACTGTCACAAAAAGAAAAACATAAATAAATAAAAAAATATACTACAATGCAAAATGTGGGGAAAAGTGTAGTATTAGAAGAATAAGATCATAATTTTGTAAGAATAAGATCATAATTTTTTGAGGAATATTACAAGAATAAATACTAATTTTAAAAGAATAATGTCATAAATGTATGGGAATAAAGTCCTACTGTCACATAAAAAAGTCATAATACTACAATGAAAAAGTTGTAATTTTATGAGAGAAAACTTGTAATATTGCAAGAATAAGTTCATAAATTTACGAGAATAAAGTCTTAGCGTCACAAGAAAAAACATAAAATTACAATGAAAGGTTGTAATTTTACGTGAAAAAATTATTTATATTACAAGAATAAATATTACAAGTAATATTACAAAAGGAAAGGGATTTAAAAAAATAAATACATAATTTTATGAGAATAAAGTTATACGGTCATCATATGACAATTCAAAACTTGTAACATTATGAGAAGTTGATTTAATTTCGTGAAGAGTTTATGATCAGACACTGATCCATGTGTGATTTGATATTCAAACATTTTTAATGTTCATTCAGGAATCAGGAAATCTGTAGGGGTGTCAACATTGGTCGTTTAGTCACTAAGTGGTCGACCAGCGGTGGCATCAGTTTACTGTTTAAAAACAATGCAATGCACTTATGTAGGTGATAAGGATTAAATATCAATATAGTGTATTTAATGCATAAACATGATTCTATGTCCAGCAACGTGTGTGCGTGTGCGCGTTTGTGCGTGTGTGTGTTTCCAAAAAAAACCTCAGATCAGATCAGAGAGGGAATAAATAAAGACAGACTTGAATCACAAACATCCACTGTTAAATCAATCCTTTTTTTGCACAAGAACATGGATTATCCTTATATTTGATACGTAGATTATATAAATTGATCCACTGCGGGCGCCACGTGCACTGATCTGATGTTGACATTATCAGTTGTTTATTAATAAAAGCAGGTTTACCACTAAAACAAATGTAAATATGTCATTTGTATGAGTAAACAATAGGTTTTAATTGTGTGTTTCAGGTCAGGCTCTGATATAAATACCTAATGTCTGTCAGACCTGTAGGTTTCACTTTTGCTTTGTCAGGTTCTGGTCAAAGGTTTAATAAAGTTCATATCATAAATGGTCTGTGTTTAAAAAACAAATCAGTGCCACATAACAGCAAAAATAAATATTTCTCTCTCTTTTTCTTTCTCCTCCTCTGCACCTGATCATTCATTGTACGTTAGTTTTTTTGTCGACTCATCGCTACGTGTGCCATAGTCTTGGTCGACCAACCATTTCTTTGGTTGACTACAGCCATAGAAATCAGTATTTTGAACTAAATTCTCCTTTTATACAAACGTGAGCAGCTCATTGCACTTTTCTGAGAAAACAGAAATTATAAATATTATTAATACCCTCGTGTGATGATAAAATGAATACATGAATCCCAAACAGGTACAGAGGGAACATATTCTGATTATTATTTTACTTTTTTGTTAGGAATGCTATTGTTGTTGTTAATTAAAATAGGAGGAAAATCAAATCCTATCCAGTGTTTGTATTGACTTGATTAGTTTTTTCTGATTATTTATGATCAATCCTGGTGATTTCAGATGTTGTTGATGATCCCATCATGGAACAAGGAGCCGTCGTTCTCAGAGGGTACGTTTCATTCACATACCTTCACTGCACTGTTTGCTTGTTATTTCAATTCTACAAATGCATTTTAACTCATTTAGATGAGTTAGAAAAATGATAGTTTCATGTTTATGGTGAAGTTTACATGAATCAGATTATAGGACATATGACGAGAACTAATAATCTCACCTGAGGAAGAACTAAACTAAACACATTTAATAAGACAATAACTGAAGAATAACATTGATTATTGAGCCCTTTTCTTAACACTTCCACATGTACATTTAAGGTGTAATGAATGCTGTTATAGATATATTAAACTGAGTTATTTACCAAATAACTAATGTACACGTGTCACAACTATGACCTGCAGTTCATTTTTGATCCAACATAGCTTCTAAATTTGATGAAAAGTGATGTTTGTGTGTTTGTGCACAACAGATTGGTTTTACAGATTATTTTTCATCTGTAAGTATTAATTTTCATCGATTTCTGTCAACATAGGAACAATTGTGGTAAATTCCCATTATTAATAAAAATGCTGAGATTAATCTGGTTTGGTCCATTAAAATCAAACTGGAATGTTTCCCCTGAGATAAAATGAGTCTGATTTATTGCAGGAATAAATTCTCACTTTGGAAAAATCCTCCTGTGGGCTGAGTTGGAATCTTTGGGGGGCGGGTTTGGCCTGCAGGCCTTAAGTTTGACACCCCTGCTCAAATATTAACTTTGTATTGATTACATTTTCTATATATTTAATTCATAAATCTTTAAGTTCACCCAACTAAAACTAGGGCTGGGCGATATGGACCAAAGCTCATATGTCGATATACAATATAAATCTCGATAATTGTAATTCAAATAAAGTCTGACCATAGACAATTCAAGGTTAAATTTGCTGATTTTAAAATGCCACACAGGCACATTTATTAACAAATGTGACACTTTTGGCTTTTTTCCTATAAAGGACAGCACGTGTGAGTGAGTTCTGTAGTGTGGCTTGTTTAGGTAAAAGTCTGGGTTAGAACGCACTCAGAAATCCATCTGACTGAGCTTTACATGCTGTTCTGAGAAGTTATGAAAGAAACAAGTTTATAACAAGTATATATTGATTTAGGTGATATTGTAATTTTCTGTATCGCCAAAATACAAAAGGTGATATATCGTGAATGTCGATATATGGCCCTGCCCTAGTTAAACTCTAAATCTGTATGTGTTTGTTGATCTCGACTCTAACCCGTGGCAGGTATGTGATTGAGCGTATTAACACTCAGGACCCCGCCCGCCACGTCTCCTCTGAGGACCTGGGGGGGGATCCAGGAGAACAACAGGACCCAAAAATCAAGGAAGTGGTTGAGCAGCTTCTGAAGATTGCAGCTGACATCAACAGGAACGCTGAGCTCCAGAGGTGAGACGTACACACACTTCAGTCTGTTCACACTAAGCGTCACTGAGTACGATTCCTTACACACCTCGATACACGGGTATGGAGGTGCGTAGTTCAGAATAGAATGAAATACATGAAAAAACTGCCCCGCAACCATGACAACAGGGGTCAGAAAATGAATGGATGCAACCATAGATTTGACTGATGCAGGCACGCAGTGACCGATGTATCTCCATTTCACCTGTAATTGTACCGATGCACACTGAATGAATTGATACACTCGCATCGCACACATTTGTATCTAGATACCGATTTGTATCGATTAATTTCCACATTCTTAGTTGACACGCTTCACAGGATGTCACTTTATTGTTAAACTCAGTGGGTTTGATAAGTAGCAGTAGTTTTATATTTAGTCTTTATGTGTAACTACAGGTGGCTCCTCCCACTGCTATTGATAAACTGTTTTATTTCAAACAAATGCAATATAGTGCAGCAGATTAGTACAAAAATGATTCACTTTGGTTTAAAAGCATGAAAATAGTGGCCCTTAGAGATTATCTGTGCCAAATGTTATGCTTTTATACCAAAGTGAAGGATTTTCTTGAAATATGTAATTAATCTGCTGCACTAATATTAAAAGAAACAATATTAGAATAAACAAAACATCCTGAGTGTGTGATGCTGCAGCTACCCAAAGCGTACCTGTAGTGAAAATATATGTAGCAAAAAATGTGTTTAATGTATTGCCATTAAACACAATATGTGCACACATTAAAAGCACTTTTTAAAACCATGTTGTATCTTAGGACATAAACTATGGAGAGCCGCTATTATGGTCAGCTTTAAATAACTGGTGCATTGTGGGAGGTAGAGGCGTAAAGAGGAAGTGTAGTTTTTCAGCAGGTGTGTGTAACCCCTCCCTCAGTGATAAAGGTTGTATGTTAGGAGAGGATTAAATATCACCTTTCTCACCAAATTCCTGCTTCTTGTGTGGGTCTCTGGCTGTGCGACTCGGCACATCACTGGGGCTCGCGGTGCCCCGTGCCCATCTGCGCCATCGACCCTCTCCTGTAGTCCACCATGTGGACGGGTCGGGCTCACACAGACAGGCCTCCTACATGGACACTTCACTCCCAGCTGGTCTGGCTCATTCACTTGGTGCATCACACCCATATTCAAACTTTGGGGGGGATGGGGGTGGGGATGGGGGTGGAGGGGCCGCTGCGGCACGATGGCAGCACTCCCTCAACACACCAGGCAGGGGTGTGTCTGTAAAAGATTATGAAAGATTGTTGACCTTTGACATCATGTGCTGACAAGAGAATAAAAAAAATGCTAATGACTCTCCTGTTCTCAGACTCATTAACCAGGTTCAGGGTCCGTGTGCTGAGGAGATTTTTATGGGCGTGGCCAGAAGTATCTTTGCTGACGGCATCAACTGGGGTCGAGTGGTGGCTCTGTTCCATCTGGCCTACAAACTCATCTACAAGGTAAGTGTAGTGATGGTGATATATGACCATATGCTAATGCTAAAGGCTAACCTTGTTCTTTTCCAGGCTCTGACCACCAACTGTCTGGATAATATAAAAATGGTGATAAATTGGGTTCTCCGTGTGGTTCGGGAGCGTCTCTACATGTGGCTGGTGCAGCAGGGAGGCTGGGTAAGGAGCCTCATGTGGCTCAGGAGCCTTAGATGCTAACACACAGGCTAACTCTACCTTCCTCTCTCCACAGGAGGGCGTCATCAGCACATTCTCGAGATGGAGGACCGTGGCCGTAGCCGCCTCGCTAGTGCTGATAGCATCCTTTGTTTACTACAGAAAGACACGCTGACTCAGCAGATGTCGTTTAGTTCTAGTGACATAGACTTTATTTACCAGTAGAAAAGGGAAACGTTGAAGAACTGAATCTCTCCTCAGGTCTTCATGAACAAAAATGTCTATGTTATATAATTATTTTTATTGATCAGTTACCACTGGGTGCCTTACCTCAGCTCATTTACATTAGCCAATCAATGCTACTGAGGGTTAGCTCATTAGCATCAGCGCAGAGCTACGAGGAAGAGAAACATTTTATCTTTTTGTGTTCAACGAGTTCATGTTTTTCTACTTGGGTGTTAAACCACTGGTTCCCAAACCTTAGCCCCACCCCCATTCCAAAAAAAAAAAATGAACTTTTATTGAGAAAGGTAAATAATTGTGACTATTTTTCAAATAGTGTAATCACATATTTTAGTGTAAAACAAAGATGATATAAAAGTGATTGTTCATAGCTGCACATGTCGTTATTAGAGGATTAAAGGGTAGATAATAAATATCATTAAAGGCCTTTAATAGATGATTTCTAGGTGAAACTGTGAGTCGGTGCTGAGTGAGATGCTAACAAACAGGCTAATATGCTAACTCGGGAAATTTCACCAAAATTCATCATCTTCTATAATCTGTGGTGTTTAATAGTTCCTTATTAATTCTGAATGATGTCTAATGAGTCTTAAAATCATTAAAATGTGTTTATTGAACTGAAACGTGCACGTCACAGGTGCCTGACGACACCCCGTCACACACACACACACACACACACACACACACACACACACAGATTACAGCATTTTTTCCAAATTACAATTGAATTACATCTATTAGTTGAAATTACAATTATATTCTCAATTGCTGAAGCCTAATTACAATTTTTACTTATATATTTTCTCAAATAAATTATAATTAAGCCACAATTCTAATGAATTATCAAATATGTGATTACAATTATTAACTGAACCTAACCCTGGACCAAACACTGAGATATTTCATAAGATTCAGATCAGATTTCTTTCCTTTTTCTCTCTTTTCTTAAAAAACCCACTTTTTTTCTACCTTTTCTTTGGTCAGTGTATGTGATTGTAAGTGTTTGTCTGTATAATCTACACTCCTCGTCCATTCCATTCATTGTGAATCGTTTATTCCACACAGTGAGATGAGTTCTAATGGAATCCATCACTACACGTGTGGTCTTTTTAAACGTATCTCATGGTGAGAAATGTTGGAATGAACGTTTGATATTGTTGAGGATTAATCCTTGATTAGAAACAGATACAGTATTAAAACTATTCTTCCTTTTTATCTCACTGTACGGTGGTTGGCAGTGTTTCCATGACATTTTAAAGTGTGTTTTATGTCGACTCGTACCAATGGATCAATGGATCAGTCCTGAGGGCTCACACACACACACACACACACTGTTGCAATAAAATGACACTGCTTGAAACTTTGGTGTTTTCTTCATAAACCAAATGTGTAGTAGGGATGGACTGGGACCAAAAATCATCCCTGGCATCTTCTATTCAGACCATCCCACTATATTATCAGTGACACCACATAGAAGCTGGTATTCATTCAGTGATTCTCAACATGTGGCTCTTTATGTCTTCATTTTAATTATTATTCACCCAGAAAACCTTAAAAGGGAAAAAAGTTTTAACCCTTTTTTATATTTCCTTTCTCTCGTTTTTGCCTCTTTTCTAAAAGTTCGGATACGTTTTTTCAAACTTTAGCTCCTTTTGACAATAAACATCCCTTTTTACTTTCTTTTTGACACTTTGGTTGAATTTTTGTCCAAATAATCTACCTTCTGCCCAATGAATACCACTCTTTCCTTTTTCCCTACATTTTTGCCAAATTTTGCCCATTAAAGTTACCCTTTGCCATTACAAACTACCTGGTTCCTCTTTATTTAACTGCTTTGACCCATTTTAGTTATTTTTCACGTTTTTGACACTTTTGGACCATTTTTGACCACCTGTTACTTTGTCTGCCTCCACTAACTCCCACTTTGGGAAATAACCCAATGTTTGGGTCCAAAATAAAAATGAACAAGTCACATAAAGAAAAGTTGTTTTATTTCCTTATAAACAGTAACATTTATACTATAAATTAAAACAGATCAGATTTTTTTCTGACATCCCCTCATATAGTTATGGAACAAAGAAAATAGGTTTTGTTCATTTTTCCAGAGCGTGTGAGTCTAGAACCAATGCATCTCTGTGACTAATCATTAGTGATGTAAACAGTCTATGTTCATAGCTCTAAGCTGATTACATTACAGGGAGCTGAGACATATGCTAAGTAGTTGACTGAAGACCCAAACATGTTCCAGACCCAAACACACACTGACTATTTAGAGGAGCTGACATGTCCACCAGAGAGGATGTATAGCAGATCTATTTCTATATTCTGAGAGAGTGGGTGGAGCTTATTACTATACCATATTTACCTTTATATGTGATGGAGTTACAGACATATTGGAAGATGAACATGGAAGAACAATAAGGACGCCCCCCCCCCCCACTATATTATTCATGTCTCAGATCAAACATTTACAGTGTGAATATTAAATAATCAGGGAACAATTGGTGACATTGAAATCACATGAAATGACCCATTGGTGGAACAAACAAAAACAGTAGAATAACAATAATAACAAAAATAAAAATAAATATAGATACATTTTCTCTCTGATTGTAAATACTACAATTAATTTTAATGGGATTCTAAAAAAAAAAAAAAAGAAGCAATAATTAATCACAGCTGGGCTTTTTGGTGTCAATCTGCCACCTGACCACCAGAGGTCGCCCTTTATCCTCCATCCTTCTCTTCTATCAGTCCTTTTCCTCTTCACAGAACCTTCCAGAGTTCTCTGAAGTGATAATAAATGAACATCATCACAGATTTTATGGTTTCTAACGTTTCCATCCTTCAGTTGATGGTTCGTCTCTTTCTCCCAAAATAAAGCCACCATGGATTGTTGGAGTAGGGAGTGAGAATGTTCAGTAAACCAGAGAGATGGAGTGCTTGACTCTACTCTGATCTCCTTCCTGTCTCTGATCCTGGAGCAGCCATCTGTCCTGCAGGAGGTTAGATCTCACACACTGATCATCAAACATCTCAGCTCCACAGATTCATCTTTCATGAAAGCTGGGACTGTGGATCATCTGAGAGAGTTTCCCAAAGGACTCCATCACGTCCACAGGCTCCTCAGTGGGTGCTGAGAGGGATTCAGGAGGAGGAGGAGGAGTCTGTGCCAGGGGCGGCGCCTGGTCCAGGGTGCTGATGCGAGGGAGGAACTGGGCCAGAGAAGGAACGCCCCTGTCCACACCCTGCGACCTCTGCCATTGGTTCCCCAGACTCAGCAGAGACCCATGATTGGTGGACACGTAGACGCTGTATCCATCAGGTAGGATGAGCTCTGTGAACGTGCACATGTCCTCCACGTAGGTGATCTGGAGGAGGAGCCAATCACATGTCAGTACATGCTCAGAAACATTTCATTTTTTTTTTTTTTTTTTTTTAAATACATTGATTTATTTTATTGCTTAATTGTGACCATCACCAGCTCTCCCTAAGGAAGGGTAAGAAATCTTTTATTATAGGGAGGATATAAAAAGGGAGAGCAGTGTTACACCTAAGTGGAGGGGGAGGGGGAAGGGGAGTGGAAAGGGAGCAGGGAGAAGAGAGACTTAAGGCAGGAAATAGAAAAGGTGGGGAAGAATAGACTGTTTTGCAGTAAGGGTGAGATGTGAGGTTGTAGAATATATTGTGCTTATTATGTTGAGTAATCCAGCCAGTATGGTGACAAGTGTGAAGCTTAGCTATAATGGTGGTGGCTGTGAACAGGGGGAATGAGTGAATGGTAGTACCTAAAGCAGGTATTTGGGATTAACGTGTCTAAGGTTAAGCCCAGTATGAGTTTTATCCCACATCCCAAGGCGTGCCAGTGCATTGTAGACCAGTGTATGTGCAAAAAAAAAAAAAAAAAAAAAAGAAAAACCGCTACTGCAATCCCAGGAACTGCCCTGGGCCTGAAGATGCAGCCAGGCCAGCAGAAAGAGCGGAGGCCAGGGAGCCCCAGGCAACCCCCCAGACGCCCCCAAGATCCCAGGCCGAGAGGCAGCCACCGCCCCCCATACACACATCCGAGGAAGCCCCAAGCAGCCGAGCACCCAGCGCATCCCCCCAGCCACGGACCGATAGGTAGGCGAACCCATGCCGCCAGCAGAGCCCCCCCCACCCACGGAGACCACCCCCAATCACCCCCGCGCCGACATGAGACACCCCCGACGCCAGCACAGCCCGGAGGACAGCAGGCCCCAGCCAACAGCCCCATCCTGCCCAAGGCTGCGCGGCACCTCGCCGAACCGCAGCCCGTCCCCGGGCAGACGGTGGGAGGGCGCACCCCGAGATGCCAAACCCAGAGACCCACCCCCGGGGCACAAAGTCCTTTTGGACCTTTTTATCACATTGCAGAGTTTTCATCAGCCCAGCAGCTGGTTTAGGGTTCACAGAGACATCAGCAAAGGAGCTAATAATAATAATAATAATAATAATAATAATAATTGGTTTGAACTTGAACATGAACATGAATAGGCTTGGGCAAATGTCATCTGTGTGAAATTTGAGGCTGACTGAACTTTGTGTGTCAGAGTTATGATTTTTAGAAATTCCTGTGTGCTTCAGAAATTAGCATCGCAAATTTGCGGCAGCGCCACAACCAAACCATTAAAGATACGCACATTATTTCAATGATTT
The DNA here is from genome assembly GCF_900634775.1 of Gouania willdenowi. Taxonomy (NCBI): domain Eukaryota; kingdom Metazoa; phylum Chordata; class Actinopteri; order Blenniiformes; family Gobiesocidae; genus Gouania; species Gouania willdenowi. Next base: position 3,898,545 of record NC_041046.1, read on the forward strand.
TTAATCTTAACCTAAACTAAGTGTTCTGGCCGAGTTTGAAGCAAATCGGATGAAGCCCTTCAGACTAGTTCGCGCAAATGCGTTTCACCATTTTTGACTCAAGATGGCTGACTTCCTGTTTGGTTATGGCGTGGGTCATCTTCTAACTTTTTGCTCATCTTGGGGTCAAGAATACATGTGGCGAATGTATAGCCGTCTAGGGCACCAAGGGGATGCTGCAAGTTGCCCTGCCGCCCTCCAGGCTTTTTCCCGATGCCGCCCGCACAATGAGCCCCGTTTGTAACTTTTCATGTTATCTTGCTAACTGACAGACTGACTAATAAACAAACGGAAGGTAAAACATAACATAATTAAGCCCAATAAAACATTGCAAAACAATAATCAGGAACAAATATTTGCTCCCTGGTAAAGACAGTTGCTCTAACAAGTTGTTGAAGACTTCTGACCATTGCTGACAGTGGTTGGTTTTCACTGAGCTGTAACCAACATGACCTGGAACTAACGTCACACCAACCATTCCTATGGAGGCATCTCTGACAGTATTTGGTGTAAAGACCGAACTCGATGATGAGTCGATTGAACATCGTCAAGTAAAACAGGCACAAAGACACGAGTTTCACTGGAGCTAACAGTTCCGGATCTGTTGTTCACGGCTCAACGAGATGGCACAATTGAGTCGCTGAATTTGCGTTCGGTGTGAACGTACCTTAATGCTAATAATGATGATGCTAATCTACATAATGCTACATGATGATGCTAATCTAACTGGGTAGACGTCATCAGTGTGAGTGACCAGTGCCACAGAGATGGAGACCTCGCAAGATCCTCTGGTCATTCCCTTTTATTTTGAAAATCCATTTTTAGTAGGTTTTTTTACCTAATGTGCCTCCAGTGGAACATTTTCAGACTCAGAAGGACCAGACCTATCCACTGATACTAGGCACAGCCCAATATCAGCTCTGATTGTGAAGTTATTGAGCATCAGAAACAGGAAGTAGAAGTAGAGTCCATCCTATGACGTCACAATACAGAAAAAGTCAAAGCTGATTCCACAGGCTGACAATCAAAATTTACTGCACCCGCTAGCTGGCTCCAGTGCTACACTGGTGCTACACTGGTGCTACACTGGTGCTACACTGGTGCTACACTGGTGCTACAGCAGGTCAGGCTACAATAGCTAACTCTAAGACCTCATTTACATGACAACGTTTTGCTTCTGTTTCTATTTTTGTTTTCATAAAGTTCTGCATTCACACGGCAACAACTTCAAAACAAACTCTGTTTACATGGGAACGCTGGAAGCATAAAAAACGATGTAGTAAACATGCTCGGCCAATAGATGGAGGTGTGGTTTATCAATGAACACCAGTAAGTGTTAGCGTGCATCACTCTTTGGATTTAAACTGAATTTCTCCATCAAAGTGTTGATTTATTTCATCATCACTTGGATCAGAGGAGACATATTTCATGTTTGCACCAGATTCTGACCAATCACAGAGCTGCACTCATACTGAGAGGGCTTAATTTGTATTTTTTTAACATGGACTGGTTGGACTAGGATCCTGATGGGGGTGCACAAATATGATCATATCACCCCATCCTGAAATCACTGCACTGGTTCCCTCTGGAACAAAGCGTTGAATGTAAGATCTCCCTCCTCACCCACCAGTGTGTGCACGGAAATGCCCCAACCTACCTAAAGGAACTTCTTATCCCCCAGACCTCCTCGCACACCCTCCGTTCCGTCAAAGCTCTCCTCCTTAAGATCCCAGAACCAAGCTGTACAGCATGGGTGACCAAGCCTTCTGCTCGACTGTTCCCAGACTGTGGAATGTTCTCCCTGATCATCTGAGAGCTCCACAGACTGTGGATTCTTTTAAACGCAGCCTAAAGACTCACCTTTTTACAAAGGCCTTTCCGTAGCCTTTTTATGCCTCGTTGTTATTGGTTTTAAACTGTTTTACTAGTTATGTTCATTATAGGTCTTAGGCTTTTTATGTAGCACTTTGAGATTTCTTTAATGTAAAGTGCTATACAAATAAAATCTATTATTATTATTATTATTATTATTATTACGGTACAGGGTGAAGATGATGAGTTTCAATAAACGTGAGATGACTCACAAATGTTTGCTGTAGAGGTGAATGAAGGCCGTCCTCTGGTACATGAATAAATAATGTTATAAAATGTATAAATGATTAGTTTTTGAGTCGTTGTGTATCTGTGTGTGTCACATACTGTGTGTAGAAGCAGTTCTCTGAGCAGTGTGTGTTACAGCATTAAACCTCTATGTAGTGTCTGTAGCTTAGCATGAAGCTGTTGGTCATGTTTACAGTTTATTGCAGAACGAGTGACTGTTAAATAAAGCTGAGTCATTAAAGAAACTCTCCTACATGTGTTGGCAGCAATGGGTTCAGGATGAGATCGTCTTTATTCTGCTTCAGGTCGTATTCTGACAGCGTCAGGTTTATCTTTGTAGGTCTGATTAAAGCTAAAGCTAAAGCTAACATCTGAGGAACGTGCCAGTAACACAGAAAGTATCGTTTCCATGTTTCCATGGACACGGAGAGGGTAGCGTTTTCAAAAACAGCCCGTTTTTAAAAAGTTCAATATTTCAAGCACCAAAACACTGTTGCCGTGTAAATGCACCATCAAAACATAACAAAACTTTTGCATTTTCACTAGAAAGTTCTCATGTAAACATGAGAACAGGGCCTTAAGCTGATTGGTTAACACCATTTTATTCATTTAAGCTACAGGTGTCACACTGAAGGCCTGAGGGCAGATTTTAGACCCTGGCAACACATGATGAATATACAGTAAATTGGATTACATAAAGGCCACACCTCCAAATCTCCACCTGAGGCCGGAAGCAGAGCAACAACAGGAAAACTATGCAACAGCGATGAGAACTACAAAGAGTAATTTATTACATATTTGTGGGAAAATGTATCCAAAATAAATGTATTTTCTGTTGATGTTTATGCCAGCAGAGAAGATGTTGTTGGCCCTGACGACCCACCACTGTAATGTAAATACATTATAGTGATTGCTAGGGATGAACCAAAATGAAAATTCTTTGCGAAAAACCAAAACACCGAAATAAATGATTTAGCAAATTGTTAGCTTTGAATGTGCTAACCACTAAAATGAAAACATTGCTGTGAGTCCAAGGACAAGTTGGTCCATTTCCAGACAAGCGTGCTGACCGTGCTGTTTTCTCGCTTCATCACAACATCCTGTTTCGGCCCAAAACCGACAATGCACCTTTGGCCCATTTTCAGCCAAAAATCTTTGTTGGACGTAATTTCGGTGCATCACTAGTTGTTGCATTGAGCATCAGCATTAAACATGTTGTGGATGTCACTTTAATGGTTTCTTCAAAGGTCACAGTAAGGCAACCACAAACTGTGTTGATCCCTGAGTTGTCCAACAGCTGTTTACTTTAACCAATCACAGGTCAAGGTTGTTGCTGCTGCTGTTGCAGTCGACCACGGCTTTTCATTCAGATTTTTCTCTTTGCAAATAATATCCAGGCTGCACCACAGCGGACAAAGGTTGATGAACTGAAGCCACTGTTTCAATGAATGACTGACATTAGTGAACATGGAGCTCAAAGTTACGACCTGAAGAGGAAACTTTAACTCTACTTCTTATGAGGACCCAACAAGTGAAGATTCTGGAAAAACAGTCTGACACTTTACTTTTTCCAGAATATTCCAGCTTCCTCTTATGAAAGTGAGTTAAATCTCAGCAGAATGTGTAGGATAGTAAAGATGGAGCTGATGTCCATGCATTGCTCACCGATGAGAACAATCTGCCGTTGCTCTCCATGCAGAGGAACCGAGCGGCTGCTACGGCCCTCATAACAACACGACCTGGACCCACAGGATGGATTTCCAACAAACCTGTGAATCAAACACAGTGAGAAACAGCCTTAAAGCAGCAGTAGTTCATCAGACTTACTCTGAGGTATCTGCTGGGCCGAGCCCTGGACCTGTCCATCCTCCCCGATGGTGAGGTGCTGTCCGGCCCTGGCCGCGTACAGGTGCCTGAGCCTCACCACCTGCCCCCAACCCAGGTTGGACACAGGCTTGCACACGCATCCCACAGTGAACAGCAGATGAATAACAGAGGCAGAGAGCGCACGACGCAGCATGATTGGTCGGATTCAGCAGCTGCCAGTGAAGCACAAACTCATCCTGAGCAGCTTTTTAAACCCCTCTTATCAGCTGCAGATAACCCTCTGTCCCCCCCAATACAATTCCCAGAAAGCCATCAAAACACACCCCTGCAACGCATCCAACAGACGCACAGCGCACATTATCATCATTTAACACCACCACAAGTAATCATAATGATTAATTATTTACTTAATCTTCAGTACCTGCTTCATCCTATGAATCTGTGATAACCACATTTATTTATTCATCTGAGTAATATCCACTGTTATCCAGGAACGTTTATTATTATTATTATTGGAACATCTTAAAGATGGAAATCATTGTTTTAATCATAAATAAAATGGCTTCAAAGTGACAAAAAATGGTGGAAAATCAGTTAGAAGTTGCAAATTAGAGTGAGCAAAAACGGTCAGATAAAGTGGTAAAAAGGGTTCAAAGTCTCAATATTAGCTTAAAAGTGGCAGAAATAGGGAAGGATAATTTACAAAGTAAGTATAATTAGTTTAAACTGGCAAATAATGGGCATGACAAACCATGAATGTGGTTAAATTGGCAAAAATAATCATGAAATATGGTGAAAAGAGGTAAAATAATGTGTCAATATCTGTGACATTAGGTGGAAAAGTGGTAGAAAGTGTTTATAAGTGCTGAATATGTCTGGAAAGTGGAAAAATGTGAAGAAAAGTCATTGAGATGTGATGTAGCAAAAATACATTAAAAGGAGCAAAAATATGGCAAGAAAAAGTGATGAGAATATGTTAAAATATGGTGAGTTTGGTGGAGTTGCAGAACAAAAAATGGGCCCAAATTGTAAAAAGATATTGTTAGTTACGTGAAGGCATCTGGAGACCCTCCCAGTGACTTGCGACCCCTAATCTGGTTCTGACCCCAAGTTTGAGAACCTCTGCTTTACAGCACGTGTGTCAAACCCCAGGCCCAGGGGCGTCAAGTCCAGCCCACCAGAGTCTCGACTTCCATTGTTTTTATTTTTGTACATTTTAGTGGTAAATTACACTAAAAACATGAATGATTATGTAAATAACACTATAACGTTTAGCTCCACATATCTCAGTACCTACAAACACACAAATGAATAACTTTGACTTGAATTTCTCAAATTACATTCAATTAAAAAAAGAAAGAAAAAATAACTTCTGAAGTAGGAGAGTTTCTAATATGTGTGACCTAATGTACAAAGTGAATCATAGACAATTTTTTACACTCACAAAACAAAACATGCATTCAAACACATTTAAAATTGCTCTTATCCACTTAAAATCTGTAATTTTCTGGCATTGGCATCGAGCATACAATGGGAAAAACCCTAAAAAGAAGGCCAGCACACACACACACACACACACACACACACACACACACACACACACACGCACACACACACACACACACACACACACATAGAAAGTCATCTTTTCACTTTCAAGGACACTTTAGAAAAACACACATGATATTTCAGTGGGTCACATATTTTTTCCCAAATGTGCCCCTAATGAAAATTTTTGCCCACATATTGATTAATGGAAAACATTATTTCTGAATTTTATGAGTTTTATGTTGGACGACTCTAAAAGTGCTGCAAATATTGGTCTTCACAGATTCATTCATTTTTGTACAGGTACCCCATTTAAAAACCCCTGATATAACCTACAGGAGGTTTTTCTACTTAAGAATCCATGAGTGTTAATTATGACATCACTCTACATTTAATATTTCATTAATTCCAACTCTACTTAGTGTTTACAAAATGATTTCAAATCTCTGTCATAGTTAAAGTTGTCCAACAATAAAGCTGTGAATTTGTAGATTAGAGAGAAAACTCTATTATTGTGTTAATGTGGTGCAGACAGACGGTGGAGGTGCAGGAAGTGTGTGTGTGTGTGTGTGTGTAGTCTGTACATTAGTGTAATCCAGTGTGTCACTCCAAACTAAAATAACAGACTCTTTTCCGCTCTTATCTCTTGGTGTTGTGTGTTTCCGCTGTGCCACCTTGGATCTACACACAAGTTAAAGTGTAATCAGAGTAAATAAAGTTCTTCTGCCAAAACACAAGCACAGCCTCCGATTTCCAAACGTTGTGTTTGAGCTGAACTGATTATATGTGAAGAGGACACAGTTACTGCCTGGATGAGCTGTGGCACTCTGCAGAGAAGGTGACATAATGTAAAAAAAAAAAACAGTGACACACACACACACACACAAATACACTTAAATTCAATACATTTCAAGGAGACACATTGTGCATACCATAATATAAGTTTTTGAATGAATGAAATAAATAATAATAAAATAAATGTAATATCCGTACAATAAGCCACTACTTTTTCTCTTCCTTTGAACCCTGAGGCAGAAACAATGAGCATTTCATGGATTTTTTCCCGGTTCTCACACTTGAAAAATTGAGCCTCGTCACATTTAACCAATGAAACCAATAAAAGTGTTCACATCAAATCAAACACTCACAGTGAATCATTGCGATCAGCGAGTCACACACACAAAGAAAAGTGTACGATGCAGCTTTTAAGTTGAAGGTGATCGACCTGGGTGTGGAAAAGCAAACAGAGCCGCTGAAAGGGAGCTTGGCGTTAAAGAATCGTTGATAAGACGTTGGAGACATCAGCGTGTACACTCACTCAATGCTAAAAAGCAAATGAGCCAAACTAAAAAACTCTTGAACGCATCATCAGTGATTTATGGTCTTTAATCATCAGACACGTTTGTCCGGGCGACTTACTGTATCTGCACTGATCCATCCCCTGCTTGTTGCTCCATAGATTCTCCCTATGGATCCAAAGCCTCCAGGAATGTTGGCGGTGGTTCTTCTGTGCCGCACTCTTTTATCCAAATACCCAGAACTAGGTTGATTCAAACCGGTGACGCTCTGATAACAAGCCAACTTCCTTAACCATTACACCACCAACGCTGGCAAAATCTCTACACCTAACTTCAGTAGTTAGACATTGTTTAGGCCTTCTTTGACTAGCCCTGCATAATTAGATCTCTAGTCATTTCAAAAGAACCACCACCTTGGTCTACTCTGATGTTATGATGATATCTAAGGAAAGTGAAGTGATTGTGGCGTTGATTGGAAATTTGAGCTGCTTTCCAAGATGGACTTGGAGCTGCCAGTTACGAGCGTTGGTCAGGAATCCCTCCTGAAGAGCTAGGCTGACGTTCAGCTGATGAAAGCCAATGTCTTCATTCAGAGCTTGGTTGTGTTGAATGAATTTGTAGAGAGCATCTGCCAAAGATCTCACAACTTGGTTCCAGCGACTGGATAAGAAACATGATATCAGAGGTGATACCATGTCGCTTTGTGGCCAGGCCAACCATCTTGCCATGTGTTCATGGTGAATCAGACATCTAGGGCCTATGTTTCGAAGCAAGATTAGCTCTTATCGCGCTAACTTCCAGGATTTAATCACTGTGCGCTGGACTACAACGCTCGCTAACGTCTTACGGAGATAAATCACCATGGCAACTTATGCTGGACGGCTAGCCTGGTCGGGAGTAGGTTTTTAGTAGTGATAAAGTCCCGCCTCCTGACCAATCACTTCTCTTAGAAAGCTAGTTGAACAATAAAAGGTGATGTGTGAACGCGTCACTGTGTGGATCTAATGTGACAGATCAGATCCACATGGCATCACTGTCTAAATATTATCTCTCTCTATATCCCATCTATTGGATTAATATAATAAATAATCTCAGGCTTTTACACATTAACAGTATCAGCAGCTTCCTGTCTGAGTTCTTTTATTCCTGCTTTTGTGCAACAACAGGGTTGTATTTGGTCTGAATTATGGATTTTAATTATTTATTATTTTAAACTTAGCAACACATAACCTGGTCAGGACCAAGTTATGAAGTGGATCAGATCTGAGTGAGTATAAAAGCTCCGCCTCCTGCTGTGCGCTGCACTAACACTGTTGTTCTTCACTGTCATCATGAATTTCGACTAAGTCCGACTAAGAGCGGTTTAATAGCTATATATGTATATTAAAAGACAAAGGCAGTTCACGTCGCCCGGATTGGCGCTACCGGGGCCCCACCTTGGAGCCAGGCCCGGGGTTGGGGCTCGAGTGCGAGCGCCTGGTGGCCGGGGCTTTGCCCACGGGCCCCGGCCGGGCAGAGCCCGAAAGGACGACGTGGGCCCGCCCTCCCGTAGGCCCACCACCCGCAGGAGGGATCATATGAGGCCGGTGCAGTGTGGATCGGGCAGTCGTCCAGGGCGGGGGCCTTGGCGATCTGATCCCCGGCTACAGAAGCTAGCGTTAGGGACGTGGAATGTCACCTCTCTGGCAGGAAAGGAGCCTGAGCTTGTGTGCGAGGTGGAGAAGTTCGGACTAGATATAGTCGGTCTCACCTCGACACATAACAAGGGCTCTGGAACCAGCCTTCTCGACAGGGGTTGGACTCTGGAGTCGCCAATGGTGAGAGGCGCCGGGCCGGGGTGGCTATACTTCTTGCCCCCCGACTTAGTGCCTGTACGTTGGAGTTTACCCCGGTAGACTAGAGGGTAGCCTCCCTCCGCCTTCGGGTGGGGGGACGGATCTTGACTGTTGTTTGTGCCTATGGGCCAAACAGCAGATCGGAGTATCCACCCTTCTTGGATTCCTTAGAGGGAGTACTGGAGAGTGCTCCTTCTGGGGATTCCCTCGTTCTGCTGGGGGACTTCAACGCTCACGTTGGCAGCGACAGTGAGACCTGGAGGGGCGTGATTGGGAGGAACGGCCCCCCTGATCGGAACCCGAGCGGTGTTTTTTTGTTGGACTTCTGTGCTCGTCACAGATTGTCCATAACAAACACCATGTTCAAGCATAAGGGTGTCCATATGTGCACTTGGCACCAGGACACCCTAGGCCGCAGTTCGATGATCGACTTCGTAGTCGTGTCATCGGACTTGCGGCCACATGTCTTGGACACTCGGGTAAAGAGAGGGGCGGAGCTGTCAACTGATCAACACCTGGTGGTGAATTGGCTCCGATGGCGGGGGAGGATGCCGGTTAGACCTGGTAGACCCAAACGTATAGTGAGGGTCTGCTGGGAACGCCTGGCAGAGTCTCCCGTCAGAAGGAGCTTCAACTCCCACCTCCGGGAAAATTTCAACCATGTCTCGGAGGAGGCGGGGGACATTGAGTCCGAGTGGGCCATGTTCCGTGCCTCTGTTGCTGAGGCGGCTGATCGGTGCTGTGGTCGCAAGGTAGTCGGTGCCTGTCGTGGCGGCAATACCCGAACCCGTTGGTGGACACCGGGGGTGAGGGATGCCGTCAAGCTGAAGAAGGAGTCCTACCGGGCCTTTTTGGCCTGTGGGACTCCGGAGGCAGCAGACAGGTACCGACGGGCCAAGCGAAGTGCAGCCACGGCGGTCGCCGAGGCAAAAGCCCGGACATGGGAGGAGTTTGGTGAGGCCATGGAGAACGACTTCCGGACGGCTTCGAAGAGATTCTGGACCACTATCCGGCGTCTCAGGAGGGGGAAGCAGTGCACCGTCAACACTATGTATGGTGTGGACCCGAGAGTGGGCTCTCCTATCTCTGGGGCTGAGGTTGCCGAGGTGGTTAAAAAGCTCCTCGGTGGCAGGGCTCCGGGGGTGGATGAGATCCGCCCGGAGTTCCTCAAGGCCCTGGATGTTGTGGGGCTGTCATGGCTGACACGACTCTGCAACATCGCGTGGACATCGGGGGCAGTGCCTCTGGATTGGCAGACCGGGGTGGTGGTCCCCCTTTTTAAGAAGGGGGACCGGAGGGTGTGTTCCAATTATAGAGGGATCACACTTCTCAGTCTCCCCGGTAAGGTCTATTCAGGGGTACTGGAGAGGAGGATCCGCCGGATAGTTGAACCTCGGATTCAGGAGGAGCAATGTGGTTTTTGTCCTGGCCGTGGAACTGTGGACCAGCTCTACACCCTCAGCAGGGTCCTTGAGGGGTCATGGGAATTTGCCCAACCAGTCCACATGTGTTTTGTGGACCTGGAAAAGGCATTTGACCGTGTCCCTCGGGGATTCCTGTGGGGGGTCCTCCGGGAGTATGGGGTATCGAACCTCCTGATAGGAGCTGTTCGTTCCCTGTATGACCGGAGTCAGAGTCTGGTCCGCATTGCCGGAAGTAAGTCGAAATCGTTTCCGGTGAGGGTTGGACTCCGCCAGGGCTGCCCTTTGTCACCGATTCTGTTCATAACTTTTATGGACAGAATTTCTAGGCGCAGTCAGGGCGTTGAGGGGGTCCGGTTTGGGGGCCTCAGTATTGCATCACTGCTTTTTGCAGATGATGTGGTCCTGTTGGCTCCAACATACCGTGACCTTCAACTCTCACTGGATCGGTTCGCAGCCGAGTGTGAAGCGGCCGGAATGAGAATCAGCACCTCCAAATCCAAGTTCATGGTTCTCGACCGGAAAAAGGTGGAGTGCCTTCTCCGGGTTGGAGATGAGGTTCTGCCCCAGGTGGAGGAGTTCAAGTACCTCGGGGTCTTGTTCACGAGTGAGGGAAGGATGGAGCGAGAGATCGACAGGTGGATTGGTGCGGCGTCTGCAGTGATACGGAGTCTGCACCAGTCCGTCATTGTAAAGAGGGAGCTGAGCCAAAAAGCGAAGCTCTCTATTTACAGGTCGGTCTACGTTCCAACCCTCACCTATGGTCATGAACTTTGGGTCATGACCGAAAGAACAAGATCACGGGTACAAGCGGCCGAAATGAGTTTCCTCCGTAGGGTGGCTGGGCTCTCCCTCAGAGATAGGGTGAGAAGCTCAGTCATTCGGGAGGGGCTCAAAGTAGAGTTGCTGCTCCTCCGCATCGAGAAGAGCCAGATGAGGTGGCTCGGGAACCTAATTAGGATGCCCCCTGAACGCCTCCCTAGTGAGGCGTTCAGGGCACGCCCCTCCGGAAGGAGGCCCCGGGGAAGACCCAGGACACGCTGGAGAGACTATGTCTCTCGGCTGGCCTGGGAACGTCTCGGGGTCCTCCCGGAAGAGCTGGAGGAAGTGGCTGGGGAGAGGGAAGTCTGGGCCTCCCTACTGAGGATGCTGCCCCCGCGACCCGGAAACGGCTAAGCGGGAGAAGATGGATGGACAATGGAGGGAACTCAGATTGGTCAATGACCATGAGCCAGACTGGCTGGTCGGTCTTTGTTTTGTTGAGATTTTGGTTCCTCTCAGGGTAAACCAGAAGTGTTTGGCCACTTTCCCTTTTTTCAGAACTAAAGACCTAAACTCAAAGCTTTCCATTTACAATGACCACCATTACGTGATGTTTTTTAACGCGGAATTAAATCATTCAGAATTAAAGTGTTCTGTTTCTGTTTACATGGAGTTAGTAATTCCTGAATTGAGGTTTACATGGAAAACTGGTTTATTCTGCTTTATTCAATTCCGCTTTAGGTCTGTGGGTTGGGAAGGGTTCTGATTAGACAGGGTAGCATGTGACGTGTCATGTCAATTTTCACTTTTGTTTTTATTGTAGTTTTGAAGCAGCAGCTAGACGGTAACACACACTGTTACACTTTCATCCACAGAGCAGAAGAGAGATAGACCAGCAGAGACGTTCGTACTTTGGTCAATCAAAGCCAGTGGTTAATGCAACAGCTGTTCAACCTCCACTATACAGGACGATGAGTGAAAAAATAACTTTATAATAAGCTGTGTGTGTCTGTTGCTTCATGTCCTGATGAAGCCTGTTTCATTTGCCGACGTCCGCATTTGTGTAATAAGTCAGTGTGTGTGTGTCCGTGTTAATGTCTGCATGTTTATGCTTTCGTCCATTCACTGTTTTCATTACAGGTCTATCCATGTCTTTTAAGGCTCTTATTAAATAAATAGTTTTGTTGGAGTCTGGGCGGCCATCCTGGATTATGTCATCTCCAGCGCATCATCCCGGCCAGTTGCACATGTGCAGAACGACATGAAATAATTTAAAGTGGAATTTGGTGTTTAAAAGAAATAGGAATTATTTAATTTGGAATAAACCAGTGTTAAGGCGAAATTATTAGCTTAATAATATATTTACTCATATATTTTTAATCCTTAAGCCTTGGGTAACTTTCCATTGTGTGATTCTCATGTCTTCAACTTTGCTTCTAGCTCTGGGTCAGGCCACCTTCTCCAAAGCACACGATATCTTTTCAAAACAACCACAAGGCCAGACGGATAGGCACCCTCTGTGTCAATCAATCAATCAATCAATCAATCAATCAATCAATCAATCAATCAATCAATCAATCAATCAATCAATCAATCAATCAATCAATCAATCTTCAATCAATCAATCTTTATTTGTATAGCGTCAAATCATAACCAATGGTATCTCAAGGCACTTTACAGTAGAGCAGTCTTAAGGACGGACTCTTCATTTTATGGATACACACATATGCATATATACGTATATACACATACATATGTATCCCACACCCAACATGAATTCATCATGGCAGCAAGGAAAACCTTCTGTTAAGCAGCAGGAACCTTGTGTGGATCCCATTCCTATGATGAACAGCCATCCACGTTATGCTGTGTTGGGTGTGTCACACATACACACCCCACACACATCCATTCATACACACAAACACATAAAAGCACACACCTCCGTCTCCATGACAATCAAGCAGATACCAGGGAACAGGCTGTTTGACCCAAGAAGAAAATGTCTTTTTCTTTCTGCCTGTCCCCACCTCCTCCACTCTGTCCTGTCTTTATCTCCCGGGGGGGGGAGGAGGGAGGGGGAACTGAGAAGGGATATACGTGATGTGTCAGATTTTGTCTCTCTCTGTGTCCTCGGATCGCCTGGCCGGACGGTCACTAATTTTTGTTCCACTTTGTTCCATCTTTGTACTTTTTTTACTTAGTTTTATAATAAACCTTTTTTATAAAATCATCAATGCTTCGTCTGGACTCCATCACTCAACCAGAGCAATAAATCATGTCTCCAAATGAGGTCAACCGCAAATCTTGCCGTAACACCAGCCACCTAATTCAGATTAAAGTTCAATTTGGAATTACATTTGCATTAGGAATTAAGTGTTTACAAGGTCATTTTAAAGAGGATTTAACTTTTATTCTGAATTAAAGAGGAATTTTCCTATGTAAATGTGAGCAGTGTGACAATTACATTTATTATCAATAAAAAGAGGAACTGCGAGCTTGTGCATTTGGGAACCCTTCCTTTCTCTACGGTTTTAGGCTGATGTTGTTTGACCTGAGGAGACCCTCGTGCTGAAATAATTTCAGTAATCCATGATGAGATCTTTGCTGGACTGTGGACAGTTGACAGTTTGTGTGTGATGGATCCATCCATAGCAGTTGTTCAGGTTCTGCCAGGTTTCCATTGGGTGACCTCCTCTGTGTGTTCCAGGCGACCTTTTAGTCATTCTGTCTTATGGACTTTGGTATCCATATATGAGTTCCATCAAAAGGAATTCTGATGGAACTCTGACTCCAGACTCCTTTAGCGTACCGCCACTGTACCGCCACACTCCCTCTCATCCAGACCACCTCCAGGATTTTTCAGAGGCATGTGAGAAACCACACTGCTTGTAAACCTTGTTGGGTTCTCCACTTGGACCACCAGTGGAATCGGATCTAGAACCTATGACGTCTTGTTTAGCCTCAGGGTAAAACTGCAGGTGCCACCAGTGTCGTACACATCCAATTTGGTCCAATTTGGCTTAATTTGGTTTATTTTGATGGAATTGAAGTTAATGTGGTCTAATCCTTTGTTTTATTAACTTGAGTGTTTGGTTTTGCTTGATTGAATATTAAAGATTTATTGAATGTTCGCCATGGTCTAGTCTCCCTTTCAAGCCGGGGGTACCATCCGGTCCACGTTAAGAGAAACAGCAGGTCAGGGATTCATTTATCACTGACCTGGTAAATCACAAACCCAGTTTCATGTAGAACTGGGTAATTGATTCGTCCCACTGCTGAATGACCTAGGATCTGCTCTAATGAGGTCAACACACAACCTTCTGGAACTGTGAAGACTGAAAGTGCTTCAGGAAAACAAAAGTGACATGGTAGGCCAAAGCAACAACCTCACACACTGATAGTGGGAGACGTTTCTGTTAAAGATGCTCAGAAGATGTTTAGCAGCAACGTGAAAGTGATCTGTTTACCTAATGACACAGTATCAGTCCTGGCTGACAAAATCTTGCATATTGTTGCAGATTACCCACATTTGAAAAATGTTGTGATTCATTTTGGGTTAAATGATTTAGCCAAGGAGGAGTCTGAGGTGTTAAAGCAGGATTTCACCCATCTGCTAAAAACTGTGAGCTGTTTGCAGCGAAGTGTTTATCAGTGGCCAGATACCTCCAGTCCACAAAGGAGATCTGAAATTCTCAAGGATTTATTCTTTGAATACATTTTTATCTTCAGCTTGTGCTGCCCTTTCACTGAATTTTATAGAACAATTTCAGATTTTTTGGGAATGTTGTCATCTTTTTAGAGCAGATGGACTGTGTCTAAACAAGGCTGGAGTAAAACTCTTCACATCCAACTTGTTTTACTTCACCAGTCACACTGCTATCAGTTCTGATAAAGACAGAGGACAACATGTACCATTGGAGAACAAAACAACAAGGAAAGAACATGGAGTCGATGAGCTTCCAGCAAGAAATCAAGATCAAAATCACCAAAATGAAGAGGTCAACCCAACCCCCAACATCTCAGGACCCACCTGCTTCACCCAAAATTTACCTACTTCTCTCATACCCCTGCCTTCTTGGATTTAACTGCCCAGATAAACGAGCTGTTCTGGCTGGAACAAGACTGACACCCCACCCTTTACCCCACCATGGTCCCATCTTATCTCCTCTAAAGAACCAATCAGCACCACCCATCCCTCCTCAATGATACCAGGCCCAGGATCACTCTTCTCCTCAGGCCAGATGTGTTCATCTTAGAGCGACACAGGTCTGATGTGTGCTGGGTCTAGACTGCAATAGCTCTATGTTTAGGAACAACCAGAAAAAGTCAGGGCCTTATGGAGTTAATGCAGCTTCTTTAATTCCTGTGGTGACAGGTAACACAGGTAAAATTGTTAAATTAAAGAAAAACAAAAAGCTTTATAGAGATAAAAATGTGACTCCTATAACATGTCATCCAAAGAGTCCACCAGTGTCTCCAGTAAAGTCTTTAAAATTAGCTCTTCTTAATGTTAGATCTCTTGTTAACAAGTCACTACTAATTAATGATATTATTTTGACACATCACTTGGACTTTTTATTTCTTAATGAAACGTGGTTGAATGATGGTATCAGTAATACTATTCTCAATGAAAGTTCACCACAAGACTTTATTTATTTAAATAAGTGTCGTACTTACAGGAAAGGTGGTGGAGTTGCTGCCATTTTTAAATCAATATTTCAATGCAAAGAAATAACATTTGGTGATTTTATCTCCTTTGAATATATGTCATTCTTACTGAAGGGTGATTCAAGAGTTCTGTTTTTAGTCGTTTATAGACCCCCAAAATATTCTGGAGAATTCATGGATGAATTTGTTGAAATGCTGTCAGTTGTATCCACTGAATACAACTTTTTAATAATAACAGGTGACTTAAATATTCATGTAGACAATAACATGGACAATACTGCCAAAGAACTGTATGCTTTAATGCAGTGATTCTCAACTGGTGGGTCGGGACCCAAAAGTGGGTCGCGGACCTGTACTGGGTGGGTCGCGGACAGCTGGTCAAAAATAAATGAATACTTAATATCTGTCATGTTGGACTTGTATTTTATTTTGAAATAAACTCTTCTTTTGACAGGCATGCTGTGAAATGTATGTCACACAGGAAAATATATGAATTTATGTTTTAAAAAAGATGATATACTATTTTAGAAATACTGAATTTGGTTGGTTGAATTCTAAAAAAAACTGGGTCACGATTTAATGACTGTGGTAAAATGTGGGTCCCAAGGTGAGACCAGTTGAGAACCACTGCTTTAATGGACACTTCTGGTCTTATACAACATGTGACTGGTCCGACACACAGTCAAGACTGTAACATCTGTTCCCCCTACTTCTGTGTGTTTAAAGAAAAGGTACATAAATGGCAACACGTGCACAGTTTATGGAAGCCATAGCAATGACGCCAACATTGAGTGCTGAGACAGTTGATGATCTTTTGGATGAGTTTAATACAAAAGTCTGTAATGTCACAGATGTGGTGGCTCCAATCAAAACTAAGAGAAAACCAAACACACAGAAAACACCTTGGAGGAGGACTGAGATAATGCAGAATTTGAAATCTGACTGTAGAAGAGCTGAGCGTAAATGGAGATCAACAAAACTCCAAATCCATCTAGAACTGTACAAAATAAGTCTGTGAAAATTCAATGATGGCTTGTTCAAAGCAAGGCAGCAATACTTTTCTGAAATTATTGCCAAAAATGTCAACAACTCTTGCACATTGTTTTCTGTAATTGAAAAGCTCACACCCCCCCAGATCAGATAGCCCCTGAATTACTGTCAACTGGAAAATGCAATGAATTTGCTTTATATTTCAATGAAAAAATACAATCAATAAGGTCAAACATCAGAACAAACCAGCAAAATCACAAAAAGCTTAAACAGCTTCAACCACTGAGGGAGGAGTCAACTACAATGTTAGAGTTTATTACAGTGAACCCAAAAACAATAGAGGAAACTGTTCAGCAGCTGAATCCATCAACCTGTTGCCTTGACACAAAACCCTTAAACTTCTTTAAAACTGTTGTAAAGTCATTTATCACTGATTAGTGTCAGATAATTAACTGATCATTCCAATCAGGCACCGAACCAAAATCCCTGAAAGTAGCTGCTGTTAAACCTCTGTTAAAAAAGAAAACACTGGATGCCTCTATACTGGCTAACTATAGACCAATCAGAACCTTCCATTCATGGCCAAGATCATTGAGAAGGTGGTCTTCAACAAACTGAGTCAATTCTTAACATTTAACAAAATATTTGATAAATTTCAGTCAGGTTTTGGTTCTCATCACAGCACAGAAACTGATCTGATCAAAGTGATCAATGACATAAGGTTGAACACTGATTCAGGAAAAGTATCTGTTCTCATTCTGTTGGATCTAAGTCTGCATTTGACACTGTAGATCATATAATTTTGTTGCACAGATTGTAAACATGGGTTGGACTAAATGTTAAAGTAATGGTTTGAGTTCTACTTGAGGATCAAAGTTATTTTGTAAACATTGTAAACTTTGAATCTGACAGATTACCAATGTCCTGTGGGGTTCCTCAGGGATCTGTTCTTGGACCTCTTCTGTTTAGCCTTTATATGCTTCCTTTAGGACACATTTTACACAACTGTAAGGTTGATTATCAGAGCTACGCAGATGACACACAACTATATCTATCACTGAACCCAGATGACTATGGTCCCATTGAGGTGTTGTGTGACTGCTTAGAAAAAGTAAACTGCTGGATGAGTGAAAACTTCCTTCAACTAAACCATGACAAGATGGAGGTGATTGTCTTTGGTAACAATGAAAAGAGGACTGCTGTCAGCAAGTATCTGAGTCTGGATCTTTAGAAGATAAAGACCAAGTCAAAAACCTTGGTGTTCTGATTGACTCAGATCTGACATTCAGCATCAGATCAAATCTATCACAAAAACATCTTCTACCACCTAAAGAACATCTCCAGAGTGAAAGGTTTAATGACTCAGAAAGATCAGGAGAAACTGGTCCATGCTTTTATCTCCAGCAGACTGGACTATTGTAATGGTCTTCATCAAACATCTACAGCTGGTTCAGAACGCTGCAGCTCAGGTCTGAACCAGAACAAAGAGATCAGAACACATTAGTCCAGTTTTAAAGTATTTACACTGGCTCCCAGTCAGCCTCAGAGGAGACTGTAAAGTTCTGCTGCTGGTTATAAATGTGTGAATGGGTTTGGTCCAGAATACATCAGTGAGATGTTAGTCAGGTATGAACCCAGCAGGTCTCTGAGATCTATGGACACAGGTCAGATAGTGGAGCCCAGAGCTCACAGTAACCATGGTGATGCTGTGTTTAGTTGTTATGCTGCACAGAAGTGGAACAAACTGCAGCAGAGCTGAAGTCAGCATCACATGTGAACATTTTTAAATCAAAGTTAAAGGAACTTTTTTTTCTCTACTGTGTATGATTGAGAGAGATTTATGGTCATGTTGATGATGTCATGTGTTTGTTGATGATTTTAAATGTTCTTATTGATTTTAAACAGTTGAATGTTTTATCATGTAAAGCACATTGAGTTGCCTTGTGTATGAAATGCAATCTACAAATAAATTTGCCTTGCCTTATTACTTTCTTTAATATATGGGAGTATTTAAAAAAAATATTTCTGATGTTTTTAGTTTCATTAAGAAAATTGGTCATTTTCCTATTAAGTCCAGAAAATCACTTTTGAATAATTTTTGTTAATTTCACTACATTTAAAGGAAAATCCTACAGTGACAGCACTTAAAAACAAACAGATCATTATCAGTGTATTTTTAGTGATAACACTTTTTAGTTTTCCTGTATGACAGATTTATTAAATAACACCAACTTTAACTTTTTAATACTTTAAGACTAAAATGACAAGTGTCTTTCCTTTTTTAATTCATTCATTCATCTGTTCATGGCAGCATTTCTTTCACTCCTTGGAGAAAGCAGCCATGTTTCTTTTTTACTAAAGAATATATACTGTATATATATATTTTAGTGAAATATGATTTATTTAACAGTTTTTCCATTGAGAAACTTTAGGATTTTTGGCTTTGTGAAAAGTGAAAGTCAACGACTGCTTTAGTGTTAGTTTGTATTTCTCATGTTAATTATTCCAAGTAATGGGTTTATATTTCCATATTTGCAACGAGGGAGGATTTGCTTACATTAGTGCTGACAGAAACAGTAGAAGACACATATTTGCATGTGGAGCCTACAGTATTACTTAAATGCAGAAGACATTATTTGTGTTGCTTGTTATGCTCAATTATACAAAAAGGATTCCAGTCCAGCCTTAGGCCTTCAGCTGCTAGAAAATGTCTAAAAATATCTGACATAAATGAGATATTGTGTTAAGTGGGGAGAATCCAAACTCTCCTTAACGTTATTTCAATGTTTGTTTTTAACATCATTTAAAACCAGGTTACTAAGTAAAATAGTGTTTTACATGTCAGGGATTAGAACATCTGCACGGTTTGTTTATGAACGTTAAAGCCATACTAACTCATTGGTGTAAAACGGAATCATGAACTTTGTCATCAATTTGTGCCAGAAATGATTAGTAGTGGTGTGAATTAATAAAAAAATAAACTAATTAATAGCAAATCTAACCCAAAATGAATCACAATTCATCCCATCGTGTGAATTTGTTGTCAGCACACTAAATATTACAGTTGTACACAGCAAAGAGCAGAGCTGAACAGAGGAAATAAATGACTTAAACATAAAGTTCTTCTGAGAACTGTAACTGGAATAAACCACATTTAAAAAGAACTAATCGTGTCATCTGTCCTCGAGTTGTTCAATTAAAAGATCTGGGAAAAGGTAGAGAAAACTTACTAAAGTGGTGCCGTGACCTGGATGGAGAAAAAACATTACAATGATTTACAACTCATTTGGCCGATAACCAATACTGATATTTTTTTTTCCCCCCACACACAAGATGGCTAAGTCCCGCCTCTCCATGGCGATGAGGTGTCTACTCTACATATAAGTTCCGACACATACTATTGCTGTTTTACGTTCAGCTGCTGAGGCACAGCAGTCTGTCCACCTTACTGCAGAAAACCGCTGCTCTTTTTTTGAAGGCTATGAATAATAATAGGAATAATTACAGTACTGTTCCAGTATTCCCGTTCTCATTCCCAGTATGAAAGTGTTGCTCACAGGCTTCTGTAGATTCACTCACAGTCAAAGCAAACAGCTACAGACTCAAAGTGACAGCTGTCAGTACACACAGAGCTGCAGTGTTCTCATGTTAACGCCTCAGACGGAGCGTCTATGGTCATCCTCATGGGTAATTGATAAGCTCCACCCACATCTCTCAACCTTGTCCACCTCAATAGGACAGTATTTCTCCAACACTGGGACCAGTGGATCATCTTCTTGTATTTATGAACACATTGGGGAAAAAACATTTTCTTAAATTTGAGATTTTCTTTGCGAGCCGGTACCAGATGGTCCACTGATTGGTTGGTTCACAGGGAACCTCAACCAAACATGATAAATGCATACAAATGGGAATTTTACCAAGATAATTTTGACTAAAGCAAAAGATGGAACACTGTTTCTAAACATTTGAATTTAAAATTTTAACTGAAAAATTATAACACAAAAGCATAAAATTGACTGTAACACAAAACGTATACCTCAATATTTTTCTCAAAATGACGACATACGATATAAATCTTAATATTCTTGGACAATTCAGGGTTATTTTCTGATGCAAAATGCTACACAGACATGTATTAACAAACAGCTGCACAATATGTTGCATTTAAGTCCTTTTCTCCTCTAAATTGTCCATATCTCAAAAAGTATTCATCCATCAAATGAAAAATGTACAGTGTGACTATTGTATATTGCCCAGGTCTACTTCCTTATTATTTTTAAACTTATATTAAAGATCAAATAAATCTTATTGGTTTATTAAGGGTTAAATAATCAATGTTTTGCAGACAGAGAAAATAGAAAACATTGCACATGTAGGTTTTTTTTTTTTTTAATAATGATTTTATTTTATTTCAGATTTCATCCATGTGCACAGCACATACATTACATTTTATTAGGCCCTGTATAAAACTACAGAGCAGCAGATAAAATAATAAGTCACAAAAACACCACAGGGCTCAGAGGTAAAAAAAAAAACACAAGACAAAGCTTTGGTTGAAGACAGACTAAGTATCAAAGGTTAAAAACACGTCACACAGACCAAATAGAAGCTTTATTTTAACGTCTGCTGACGACTTTAAGACATTTACACAAAGGTTTTAAACAGGTTCAAGATCCGTATTAATCCACAGTAATTATTAGTTATTATAGTTATGAAAAATAGGCCTTTGACTTCAACTTCACACTTTAGAAATAGAAGTGTTTTTTTTTTTAAATGGCTGCCTCTGGAGCTTAAATCTTTGCTTCTGTTGTAGCTATAATGACAAATTTGGTGTCAAAATGTACATTTTGGGGGTCAAGGAACAGTTTTTTACTATAACAGTGAGAGTAAATATTCAATTTTTTTTAACTTTTTCCACCAAAAACTTAGATTTTTTAAAATTGAAGAAATTGAGCTAATTCTGTTTATTAAATTTGCTCAAAGTAGCACGAGATACAAATCAGTTCCCTCGAGAAAGCATCCCATCTGCCCCCCAGTTTGGGAACCACTGCTCTACACCCATCAACACTTAATGTTATGTTATTATATATTATTAAGTTGTAAATGGACACTGAAAAGGGGAATATTTATTTTATGAGATTCCTCATCCCAAAAATGTGAACTTTGACACCAAATGTGTCATTATAGCTGTAATAGAAGCAGAATTATGTATGGTTAGTGGCCATTTTTAATAAACATGTTTAGGTCTTATGGTATTTTTTTTCTCTTGTGCTAAGACAGTGGTTCCCAACCAGGGGTACAGGAGCACATTGTAGGGGTACTCAGAAAGATTGAACAATTAATTAAAAAATAATAGGGAAATATTCCTAGTTCTTTTTTTTTTTTTTGAACAAATTCACCACAAACTAACAATGAAACTATTGCTTATTAATAATGTTTTCTTGTAATTTTTTTGAAACAGGATTATTTATGCTGTCACATCACATCTCTGGAGACAATAATGAGCTATTTACTTACTATTGAAGTAATCACAAAAATAAATTACATTAATTGTTTTGAATTTGTAGATTGAACTTTAGGGGACCAATGTTGGAGACACAGTTTGGGGTTCCACTGAACCTGTGTACCCTTCCTTCTTTGGTTATTCCATTTTAAAACCAAATCAAAATAACAAATAAACAATGGTTATTTTGTTTTACTGATTTAAAACTAAAACAGAAAAACCAAAAATGCCTTTTTCTGTTTTAGAATAAAAATATTAATGGTAAAATCTTGTTCTGCTTGTGAGACATTTACGGTAAAATCAGAGCGAGAGCTTCAGCACGTCACATTCTGTCAGAGCAAACAGTGTTTTGGTCCAAATAGTATCCAGATAATCTGGTGACTGACTATCGACTGTGAGGAAGAATAGATGTTAGAACTTATACTATTTGACGCTTTAGCAAAAACAGTTACAGCTTGTTAGAGGGAAGAAAACATATTTATTTTGCACGTTCTAAATACCACTAGCAGCGTCAACACACACGGAAGTTGGGCACAAGAAATGAGGAGCACCAGTGGATTCATTACACCACCTCTGGTTCCTTTAATCACACTTGCATGTTTCACGTAACATCCTTTTCTTTGTTTTGATTTATTTATGTATTAATAGTGTTTCTATTCATCAGTTCATCACTGATGTGACCAATGCCAGGGAGTTCAAGTCCGCCCAGTCACCAGATTATCTGGATACTATTTGGACCATAACACTGTTCAGTAAAGTTGACAGACACATTCAGATTTCCAGCATCAATAACTCTTTAACTGAACATCATTGACACACATATTACCATCAGTGTGAGGTGGACAACACGATACAAGATCATTTTATCAAACTCAGCAGAATAAAAGTCTGCCCCCCTGTGTGGTGAGATTAAAACATGAAGCTCTCTTCCATAGTTTACCGTAAACAGGATTTAATTTTAAAACAGAAAAAGACACTGCTTGTCTGGTTTTTGATGTTTCTGTATTTCTGTTTAGGTTTTAAGTCAGTGAAATAAAATAACCACAGTGTTTATTTGTTATTTTGACTTGGTTTTAAAACAAAATAACCAAACAAAGGGTACACGAATTCTGCTGTTCCACAAATGAAAAAGCGTGTGAAATTAATGAGAGAGTACTTCTGATATGAAGGGGTAGATGAGACCACTGCACTAAGGTACTTCTGACGTGGCTAAACCTCCCTATTATTACTATTAGTCTGTGTGATTATATAGAAGTGATGAGAGTAAACATGTCTTTAAGAGGATCCGTCCGTGCACAGAGACAGAATGCTGAGCTGCAGCTGGATAAACAAATCAGCTCAGATTAACTCAGGCTTATGGTGTATTCTTCTGTAAATAAGATGCAAAGCAGCGACACTGGAGAACCTTGGACCCAGCTGTGATCCTCAGAAACACTGAAACACACCTGGACCACGTTTGAAAAAGGAATCAGCTCAGATTCAGGATAACAGATTGGAACAAATCCTGGAAAAATGATTTTTCATAAAAACATATTAGATCACATAATCCAACCTTGGTTTTGACCCTGATCAAACCTTTAGTTTTTCAGAAGGTGAATTCAGAATGTAACGAATCATTAAAAGTGTATGAAATCATCCTATATTTGGATCATACTGTAAAGCCTATAGATATCCACTTTATTAATAAGGTTTTAATGTGATTAGTTCATCAGACTACAGTAATTAGGTTAGATAACAGTAACAATATAATCCCTCAAACAGCTCAATATTAACCATAAATAATATATTTAATTCTGACACTACTTTTTCTGTATTAAACCTTTAGTAAAACTGGGCCCAGATGAAGAACCACAGTGAGACGCAGCTGATGCTAGTGTTTAACTAGCGTCGCTCTCACTGTGTTGTTTTTACTGATAATCAAAGCATGAAATTCCTTCTGGAACAGTTTGCATGACATTTGTTTGACGTATTTGCAACTCAATAGCTAGCGTGTGCATTCACTGTGGCAGACACACACACACACACACACACACACACACACACACACACACACACACACACACACGAGTTGTAATTAAGAGTGTACGAGAAAATCATTTTATGCTAAATCACAATTGAACGCCAATGCCATTATTGATCGTTTTCCTTTTTTAGTGTGAAAAATTATTGAGTGAAAGCAGTTTTGTTGCTATTTTGACACTGAAAACAACGGACGGACAGTGAACGCCTCACCCATATCTGACAAAGGGTGTAAACAAAAATAAATTCTGTAATATGTCGCAATATTTCACAACGCAATTATTGTATCGATCCAAAAAAAGTCCAAATCAATTTTTTTATCATGTTTTTATAACAAAAAACCTTTTCATTGCGCTAACATTAGCATAGCACGTAAACTCACAGTCACTAGGTGTCAGTGAACGCACCATCAGACCTTGTTAAACTACCTCACTCCTCTATGACTTTTAGCTTTATTTTATAAAACATTCTGGACTTTTAACTATTTAAGAACTGAACAGAATCAGAATCTGTTGTCGAGGCAAAAATGTAACTTTTTTTGAAAAATTGAATTTGACAGTTTGATAAACATTCCACCTGTTTTTGATATTTGTGCTTGAATTACAGTTAGTTACCATTTACTTGTTCTCACAAGTTTAAAAATAAATCACATAAATTGTATTTAATACCATTTTGTAAAGTGAAATGTGTAATTATTGATATTGTGATGTATCACAATATATATCAAAGGAATGTTACATGAGTTAAATCTCAGTCAGTCAGACAGTGTTTACATCTGAACCAATCAGAGGACCAGCATCCAATGGAGCACATACCAGTCAATTCTATGAGTTGGAAACCCCCCCCCACACACACACACTCCCCCCCTCAGTTACTAACAGGTTATGTTTAAAAAAAATCCAGAAAAATATAGGGTTACAGTAGGGTCCGACAGCTGCCTTTAAATGTTTCTGCCATGATTCTACGTTCTAAAAGTACATCTCAGGGTAAAGATAGAAGGAACGTGACAAGGCGCAACTAGGACAACATGCACCCTTGGTCACTTTCTCACTTCAAATGTTTTCAGAACTTTCAAAGTAAAGGTAGAGAATCAACAGAGATATTTAGCCTCAGTGTGAACAAGGTTTTTAATGTTGGAGGTTCCAGATGCATCTTGGGAAACTTGGAAGTATACTTCAGTGAAACGCTGATCATCTTAATCATACTAGTAGTATGAATAGTATATTTATAGGGTGACCATGCACCCAGTTTTACCGAACATGTCTTTTTTAACATCTTGTCCAGAACTTTTGCCAGATTTTGTCAATAGATGAAATTGTTCTGGTTTCCCAGGGACCCTGAATGCATCTCAGGGAAAACATTCATTTAAAATACGGAAACACTCCACTAATATTTGCTATAGGTTAAGTTAAGGTAATTTAGTTAATTATTATTTAATGTTCTGTTTGTTATAGTTTTAATTTCTAGGAGATGTTTCTCATCATTTCTTTTTTCAAGGACAGATTATTACAATGTATAATAAAGGTGATAAAACCACTTTGCTGTTACACGTTAGATTCAAGAGGTCGACCCAAGTGTCTCTTTTTAAGGAAACCAAACAATGGTCACTGTGTGCCCACTGTGCATACTTAAAAATATAGTATACATCCTGGTATTTCTGCCATTCTTAGTAGTATTATGAGTAGTACGTTAGTATGACATTTACAACACGGCCTATGAAGCATAGCGATGATGATGATGATGATGATGATGATGATGATGATGATGATTATAGCCAGTCTTGGAATGTACTACCAGCCAGCAGATTAAAAACAATAAGAATGAGCAGCTAATGTTCTGTTGTAGATGGTTCCTCAGCGACTGATGAATGTGACGGAGATGAACAACAGTAAAGGTCAAAGTTCAGGGCCTCAACCCAACCCCCAGCTCAGCTAAAAACAGACCAGCACAAGTTAGGGGTACACTTTGTCTCCACTCTGTCTCTGTCTGCACTGCCCTCTTCTTTTTGTCTGTTGGGATATTTGCAGCGAGATGATAATGTTTCATTTCAGCGTCAGTGTTGCACAAACAGCTGTATGGGGCCCTAAATGTAAAAACTAAGCTAGTTTTTCTTTCATTTCAGACAGAAATTCATGTATGTTTTATATATCATTGTTAAAAATGTGTACACATGAAAGACACATCTAAATGCAAATGTTAAATGTCAATGTAAATGTTAAATCTAAATGTATATGAAAATATTAAATCTAAATGTTAAATCTAAATCTAAATGTTAAATCTAAATCTAAATGTTACATGTAAATATAAATGTTACATGTAAATATAAATGTTAAATCTAAATCTAAATGTTAAATCTAAATCTAAATGTTACATGTAAATATAAATGTTAAATTGATCGGCAAGTGTAAAACTAAATGTTTAGAAATTCTACAAAGTGGGCCGGTCAGCGCCTGTTGATCAAGACATTTATATTTAGATTGAACATTCATATTTACCTTTTACATTTAGATTTAACATTTATATTTATATTCATTTTTCATATTTACACATTTTTAGCAATGATATAGAACAACATAAAATTAAAATTAGCTAAATGCTCAAAATATGTCGGCTATGAGACAGTGACTGTGTTTACATTTATATCTGGGCCATCAGAGAATCCTTTGTTTTCTTCACGTTAAGACTCACACTGGTCCTTTTTTAGTTTGTTTGTTAAGAAATCACCAGCATATCACCCACTGTCCATATACTATACATTTATATATATTCGTGTAAAGAAAAAAAAAAACACAACCCTAGAAACCTTTTTTAGTAGCAGCAGTTGTCTAATAAATTAGAAAATAAAAGATAAATAGATAAAAACATCTGTACAGAAACCGACGTAGAAAACGTTTCTTCAACGTCGTCCAATAACTAATGAGTTCTCTCACTCTGAGTCTGTGGATGACGTCACGACTGGATCTGGGTAAGAAGTGCGTCACCGTCATGGCGGGCGACACTCGGTTTCCTCGTTTGGTTTTCCCGTTCTTACTGAGGCCGATGAACATGCGTGGGTACGCCATGGACTCGTAGGCGTTGTAGTTGTTGGCCAGCAGCGTTTCCTTGAACTTACACTCATGGTTGAAGTAAAGCTGGAGGAGAAAAAAAAAGACATCTGTAAAAATACTAATTGTCTCGAAGCAGAAAAACGTAGTATTGTTCACTGCGATACGTATCAAAGAAGTGCATTATTTGTGACTGCGTACGTTTATTCTCACAGAGAAAATGGTGAATGATGGGAGTGAAGCAGGGAACGAGTCTTTAATTTAGTTTAATCAAGATTTCTTATTTAAAAACCATGGATTCTCTTTAATTTTTGTTCTATTTAAAGTCCATTAAACTGAATTAATTAGCTACTTTCTGCTCAGCTCATCTCACATCATCTCCACCACAACCTTAATCTTAATGATTAATAGTGGAAATGGGAATTTTAACTTCCAAATTCTTTCTTATTCTTATTTTTCTT
Source organism: Gouania willdenowi (assembly GCF_900634775.1). NCBI lineage: Eukaryota > Metazoa > Chordata > Actinopteri > Blenniiformes > Gobiesocidae > Gouania > Gouania willdenowi. The sequence goes on from NC_041046.1 coordinate 3,926,063, forward strand.
ATTCTTCTGATCATATTTTCACCTGCCACTATTTAACCAATCCACACCATTCAAATATCAAAATGTTCCAATGCTTAATGGCAATGCTGCTAATGTCATTTGTAAAATGTTAACACTTTGACTTTTTATGTAATATTAGGTTTTATGCTTTTACTGTAAACTGTGATATCTCCGTCAATTTTCAACAGAGACACAATTTTAGCATCAAAACTTACTAACACTTTCTAATATACGTACAAATCTATCACCATTTACACCATTCAAAGATCCAAACATTCAGCCTCTTGGTGACAATGATAATATCAAATTTGTAAAATGCTAACTCTCTTACTTTTAATTGTAATTTATGCAAATTAGGCTGCTTTTGCCAGCCTTAGAGTGCTTGATTAGGTCTGCTAGTGTATCAGCTGCTGCTCACAAACTTTGAGGGAAAACTGCTGTTAAAGCTTTAAACCTGCAGCTACAGCAACAATTTATAGCTTAAAATGTTGCTACAAGTCTTTTCTTTCTTACATACTAGCATTAGTGGTAATGCTTAGCATGTATTCCTTACTTTGCTTCCACAAGTAGGACTTTTAAACCTCAGTCTTCTCTGTGAGCTGTAGCTCAGTGAGATCAAAGTCTGCTTTCTACCTTTAAACAATCATCAGGAACCTGGTTTGAAACTTGCCCTGCACATGTCTGTAAATTCTTTGTTAAATCCTCAATGACTTAATGTAAGGCTGTTACGTCCCTGTGAGTACTGCTACAAATATCTAAGCTTTTGGTATTGTGTACAAACTTGTGTTCGTTGACACTAAACACGTACAGCCAAATGCATTCACACTTGCATTGTCATGGCAAAGTACATTTTTCTAGTTACTCTTTAGTGACAATGATAATATCTAATTCATAAAATGCTAACTCTTACTTTTAATGTAATTTAAGGTTTTATGCATGTTTGGCTGCTTATACAATCCTTAGTGTTTGTTAGGTCTTCTAGAGTGTGACAGCTGCTGCTCATGAACTTTGAGGGAAAACTGCAGCTACAGCCACAGTTTACAGCTTAAAATGTTGCAACAATCTTCATTTTCTTTGTGTGATCAGAGCCTGCCTCTACTTCTACCTTCCTTTGAGCAATCATTAAGTGGAACCTGGTTCGAGTCTGGCCCTGCACAATGTCTGTAACTTTGAGTCTACATAAATGTCTGTTAATTCCTTAGTGTCTGTGAGTACTGCCTATAAATATCTAAGTTTTTGCTAATGTGTGTAAACGTGTGCTCATTGATTTTCTTCAGTCTTTACCAACATTTTTATCTAATTTCTATCATTGAACAAAAACAGTTTCAGTCAGCTGTCTTTTCTGCATTTAGTTATTATCACATAAAAGGTTTTTGTCGTCCATCCCATCCTTCCTCTGAGGGTTAACGACCATAGATGAACAACGATGGTTGACACGCAGACGTTTGCTCCATTAAAGCCATGTTAGAGACTCTAACAAAGAGACAGTTGGAGAGAACAAGTTCATGACAAACTACCAACATGCTGACCAAACCTCAAGAGACATCTGTAGACTGTGTGGGTACACTGACCAATAACATCACATTTCTGTGTTTTCTCAGACTATTTAAGGTTTAAAAGTCACTCACGGATCCATAGAGTTCCCTCGTCGATTCATGGCCACAAACCGCCCACTGCGAACCCCCAGCAGAGTCACCACCCCTCTCTCCACAGAGAGATCTGTAGAAGACTTCAGAGGACACAAAGCAAAGGACACAGGGTCACTAAAGGTGTAAGAAAAAGTCCATTCGTCCATATTTCACTGCACATTATTGTAATTATACAAGAATGTCCAAATAAAGTTTTTTAATTAAAAAATCATTTTAATTGTGCTAATATCTGCATACTCCACTCACTAGGTATCAGTGAATGCACCATCAGACCTTATTAAACTACCTCAATGAAATTAAATTCATTTTGTATTAATATTGCGCTAATTACAACAATAGTCATCTAGAAGCACTATTAAATATAAACTTCCTCAGTGCATTTTAGATGGAATTTGATTTTTTTCATAAACATACTGGACACCTTTCATAGTGTAATTTAAGAAGTTAACAGAACTAGAATCTATTTTTAGAAAAATTTAATTTGACAGTTTCATAAACAAACCACTTGTTTTTTATATTTGTGTTTGAATTACAGTTAGTTACCATATACTTGTTCTCACAACTTTAAAACATTTTAATAAATTGTATTTAAAAACCATTTTGTACTTTTAAAGGTGACATTTGTAATTATTAATATCGCGATGTATGTCATTTTGTTTAGTATCGGGATATGTCGTACCGTGACATGCAAATGATGTATCATATCATCAGATTATTGCAATGGTACAGCCCTAGGTGTGACCATCCCTGAGCAGAGTTTAAGGAACTACATCCAACACAATCCAACATCACAACAACAAAGTGTCTTCGGTTCATTTGGGTCAATGATAAATAAGGTTTTTCACCACATAATATTTTATAAAATCTTCATCATCGGGCAAAGTTTGCATGAATATTAAGATGTAAATAAAAATAGAAATACTTATAAATCTTTTACAGGACTATCATAGAACTAAAATAGGACAGAAAAATACATTTTAATAGATTTAGCGTAATCTTATAGATTTATTTCCAACATCAGTCATGGTCAGACAGTCACACCACGTGATATTTGGACACGAATAACAGAATAAAATACAAGATGTTATTCAGTAAATAACAATATTGAAAAAAACAGATCAAAGTGAGTACACATATACTAAATTAACTACACATTTGGAATCTTTTTAAGCATTTAAACCTTTTTTAACGAAAACAAATGCAGTTGAACAGAATATTTAGGTGTGACGTCATTGACCCTTTTATGTCAACATGTTCATCTGAAGTTAAAAGAAAATATGAAAGTGAACGTTTGACGTGCTGTGAATTTTAATCTGGTTTGAATGTATTTCAAAATGTTTATCTAACAGGTGTTTAAGTATAATGTAATATGTTTTAATGTAGTTTTCACAATCTGAATGATTAACATTGAGCAAATCATTTGATTTATTCATGTGTTTAGTGAAAAATCAGCTACTGCTAACCTGCTAACTAAAGTAAATGTTACTGGTTACTTTCACCCCAACGTTTATTTTTGGTAATAAATCTAGGTACGGTTCCCTTACGTACAGTAAAACATCTCTTAAAAAGGAAGAAACACAATCTTAATTTTCTTTTCCACAAAGGCATCTGTATGTAATAAAAGGTTTGGTCAAAATGTACAATTCTTTTTTAAATAAAATGTAGCCTTTGAATGAAATTTGAAATGATAAAATAAATGATCAGGCTGTAAGATATACTGTAGATACATTGTGAACTCTAAACATGTCAAATGTTCCATTTTGATAACAATATATGATTTATACAACATAATAGGTAGAAAACTACAAACTGAACCATAGAAAGTGCTTTGATCATAAATTAACAACATATGGATTATGTTCAATGACCATGAAACAGAAATATATATATGTATTTTTTCAAATCACGAATAATAATTTACTCAGTACGATTTGGTGTAGAAATGTAACGAATTACTTGTTTACAAGAAAATTACTGATTCAGAAATATACTCAAAAAAGCAACCAGTTAAGGCAAGTCAATTACAGTAAGTAAAAATAAATTAAAAGAAATGACAGTACTGTGAATACTTAATCTATTACTTTCACCTCTGGTTATGAATAACGAGTCAACAGGTTAGAACATAAAGCAGCTGATTTTTTCTGATCAGATGAATAAATCTTTATATTAATAATAAAACATTTTAAATACATTCAAACAAGAATCAATGTCTAACATTCATATTAGGGCTGGGAAATATGAACCAAAACTCAAATCTATTTTTTCTCAAAATGGTGATATATGATATAAATCTCAATCATTTTAACTGAAATAAAATCTGGGTTAAATTTGCTGATGAAAAAAGCCACACAGGCTCCTTTATTAGGGTTTATTAGGGTTAGGACAGCACGTGTGAGTGACTTCTGTAGTGTGGCTTGTTTAGATGAAGGTCTGGGTTAGAACGCACTCATTGATCATCTAACTGTGCTTTACATGCTTTTCTGAAGTAGTAAAAGCAGTAACTCCTAAAACAAGTATTTTGATATAAAATAAGCTATTAAAAATGTATATTTATATTGGCGATATTGTAAGTTTCTATAACTCCGCGCCGAATAGCGCGTACAACGTTCCCGAGAATTCAGTCTAATGACTAAAAAAAGGTCTCAGAGGCTCTAGACATCTGTACATAGAATATCCATGTCACATTACAATGTAATGGGCTTCATTTATATATTAGTATGTGTCAATGACCACTACCGTTATAATATTTGACTTACAAATAAATGAGAAAATCAACTCGTTTCTTTTTCTTGTGTTTTGGATGCTTGGGGACCCCCTGGACCCCAAAGCGAAAATCGCCTCCGAACGTATATGTGTGAGGAACAGAACAGAACATTACACCCCAAATTATGATATTTCACACTGGACCCTCAATCATCTCTGGTTCTGTTCCTCACAGAACTTCCTCCAAACCTTAGACCTGGATTCCAGAAAGAACAGAGGACCATGGACACTGACCAACAGTCCTTCTTATGCTCTTCAAAAACTAAATTGTGATTTCTTCACAGTATTCTCATTTTTTAAATTCCTGTTTTTGTGGGTTTCATGAGCCCAAATTATGTAAAATTAATAAATGATAAATACTTGAAATCGTTTAAATTGTGGGCCCTGAATCTTTCATCTATAAAAGTTTAACTTGTGAATAAATTATGAAAAATGAAACAACTTTTCCATGATATTCAAGTTTTTTGGAAAGGGTCTGTATATTAGTATATGTAATATAAAAACCACAGTAAGGTGTGTACTCACTGTGTGTGTTCTCCACATGTACTCCAGTAATCCTGCCGTTAGGGAGAACCTGGATGTGGAAACCCTATCCCTACGTTACAGTAGAGCCTCCGGAGCCTCTTGATGCCCAGCAGGTAGTCACTGTGGCGGCTCACCTGGTCCCGCTTCTCCCCGGGGACACCGCGCTAAAGACCGGGAGTACAGGGCCTCCCAGCGGTCAGCGGTCCCCTGCAGGCCGGGCGCACACCCTGCCAGGCCCGTCACCAGGCCCAGCACCAGCACCGTCCTCAGGGCCGCCAGGGGCCCCGTGGCCGGGGTGCACGTGCCCCATAACACCGGCTCTGGGCTCCGGGCCTCGGCCTCTGAGGAGGAGCAGTAGAGGAGGAG